>NC_049915.1:4691404-4778360 GCF_001411555.2 Juglans regia | reverse complement strand
TTCAACCTCCTGGGATGGTTCCCGACCACCACAAACGGCCAAAGGACATCGACCATTAACCATGCAAGCCTTCGACTTAGATCCCGACCATACTGGCCACCTAATGGTGGCCACGCTGCGGTCGACCAAGCACACAATGTGTGCCCTTTCCCTCTCTCTTTCTCCCTCCTAGGATGGTTCCCGACACCACAGATAGCCAAAGGATGGCGACCGTCGATCACGCAAGCCATCAGCTCAAATCCACCACCCTGGCCACCTAGTGACGGCCATGCAATGGTCGGCCACGCACATAATGTGCGGAATGTGCGTCAACGTGCACAATGAGCTGTCGTGAGTTCCACGCCGATGGTACCGCTTGGACCGCAGGTGTCTTCTGCCCACCCTAAGGCAGTCACCGACCACAATGGCCAGCATGGAGAGAGGGCACAGGGAGAGGGCAAGGGTGGCAGCCATGGGGGGAGGGCAAAAAGAAAGAGAAAAAAATAGGGGAGAGATGAGCAATGTGTCACATCAGTGTGTGGAATCCCTTTTGTGGGATTCCTTTGTGTCTATAGTGTTTTTCTTTTAATTAAAGGTGTAAATGAGTCGAATTTGAAAGAGGAATGTGTGGTCAAGTCTAATTGGCTTGATTTTTATTCGAGTTTATACAAGCTTGTGAGAGTTTTGACAAGTTTTTTACAAGTTGTATCATTTAATAATCGATTATAATTTTGTCTTTATAAACGGCTGATTTAACAAATTACTAATTGAGCTAAACTTGAATTTGACTGAATTGAGAGGCTTATCGAGTGGTCTTATTTATTTACAACATAAGCAATCTTGTCTAATAAGATACTCTATATAACTAAGTTAGCATACTTTGACGGGTTATATGATAAATATAATTTTTAAAAATGTGTCAATATTAGTGTGTTGATCTCCAAATTTTGGTCAATCAACTTGATCATCTTTACTTCTTTATAGCTCGTCTTTGTTTTTATATTAGCGATGAGAAATTTGGCAAACTTTGATTGAGTAAACATCAGGATTAAAAGCAATTTATATAACATGCATGCCAAATAAAGAGACATAAATTGAGGGGGGGAAAAAAACATGCTTTTTGAAGACATAAATTGCAATCATGGGTTGTGCAAACGTTGTATATTCATTTTGAAAAAATGAATAAATATGGGAATGCACGTAAAAAAAATTAATTTTTTAATAGTGAACTTCACTCATTTTTAAAAGAAGTGCACTATGACTGTATATAGCATTGTTATTTTTTCTTTTAATTTTTGAGAAATATAGAAATATTATTTGATGTTATCACAGAGTCAGTCCATAGACGTTAATATTTGTGTTGTCAAAAATTCTCAAAACTATCACTAAATAAACATTTAATTTGGATCGAAGTGCTACTTTTCTTTATAAATTGCACTATAAACTATTAAAATTGGCAATTTAAATCATAACCAACTAAAACCTGACAATTCGTACACTTAGTCAACATATTGACCATATGACTAATAGAAAAAAAAAAGGAGAGCATGCATTACATGATGGTGAATGGTGGTAAAATGTTTTTCTGGATTGCCATCTCTCATTTTCAAAGGAAATGTCCACAAGGTTTCCTTTCTTTTGGTGGTAGGCCATCTCATAATGCTGATGAGTTGGTCTACGGCCACTAACATGGTATGCCCTCGAATAATTGATTAGATTTGAGAAAAGACAAACAAACAAGGGATTAGAGAGGGAGAGGGGAGTCCGTGGTGGCTGGATTTGTGAGGGGTGGTCGCCGGTGTGAGGTGGTGGAGGTGTGGTGGAGGTGCGGTGGTCTGGGTAGCCGCACACGGCAACGCATGGAAGAGAAATGGGTTTTACCCATTTCGGCTAGCTTACCGTGAAAAGAGAGGGAGAGTTGTGCATGGGGTTCACCGATGGAGGGAAGGAGCTCACCGTGAGGAGACGCCGGTGGTGGGGGCGGTGACGGGCTGAGCAAGGGAAGGATCGGCTTGGGAGATGGCAGCGTGCGACATAAGGGAGAGGGAGGAGAGAGAGAGAGGGGAGGGAAAAGTGAGGTAGAAAGAGAGGGGGCTGGGCATTTAATCCAGTCCCTTCATCTTAGGATCTACAAAACGATCTAACGATGAACTTTAAATATTGATTTGAAAATACGTAAGCATTAACTTAATTAAAAGCACTAAGAGGAATAAATGTAGAATATTATTTAAACTAAACTTTAGTTTATAAAATAATATTCCTTCGTCATTAATAAAATGATGAGTCTTATTTAATATATTTAAAGGAATAAACCATTTAATTAATTAGAGTTTCAACATAGTTTAAATCTCATAATATTTTAAATAGCTGAGATCATTTAAATAAATGATATAAAAATGATTTCTGACAATTATAACATTTTTGGAACTCTTCAAAAATATTATAATTATCTTATTTAAAATCGAGTTTAGTTCAATAACATTGGAAATACCTCATATAAATATTTTCAGTGCATTTAAAACACTGGGCGTACTTTAGAAACCACATAGTATCTTTAGAAACACGCCATTGAGGTTCGGCACGCATGAAGAGGCTTGTAGTTGCCAGAAAGAAGGACAGACTGTTACATGGTTTCCATCCTAGGAATTTGCTTACGTAAAAAAAAATGAGCCTTTCATCAGAAAGAAGGAACGGGGTGTTACATTCTCCCCACCTTATAAATTCCATCCTCGGAATTTGCTTAGATCAGAAAGGAGCGGGGTGTTACAACCTCAGCCTTAACGAGATTGTACGTTTAGCTCTAAAAAAACTATATTTATAGTACATATGAAAGAAATGATAGTTAGAATTTAGTATGCTTATGTGTGATTTATCTTAATCGAGAAATATTGTTAGTTATTTTTACCTTGGTCTGGAGAGTTAATCTCCAGTGGTGAGTTAGTCGGGGAGCTAGGCATGGGTGGAGATGGGATGGAAACCTCCTTCCTCTTGGGTGGCATGATTTCAAAATACTAATACATGCATCACATAAAAGATTCATCATAAAAGTGTCATGTGAACACAAAACACATCAATTATCCGTATCAGTTTCAGTGGATCATTCGCTCTTCTCATCTGTAGATACTTCAAATGAATCCACACTTTTCCAACTGTCGCGTTAACAGCTTCAACCTCAATATCTTCCCTATGCAAATGAATCATCTCATATTGGCTCAAATCCACAAACAAATTGAAGACATGTTGACTCTCTTGGTATGCTTCTTTAGTAAAGGGATCATCTTCCTCTTCGTTTTGTCCCTCTACCTCGGAGATAACATCATATATATATATATATATATATATATTGGTGAAAACTTTTTTACAACTCGCTATTTATTTCCTTACTCCGAATCATCTAAGTAAAATACTTGAAATACTTGAGAAGCCAAAACAAAATGATATTCATCATACTATTTTCTCTATGTATCAATACTCAAGAAATCTTTATCATCACGCACTCCCCACCAATGATTGCTTAATTCCCACCAATTATATTTAAACAAACATACCACAAACTACCCAAAATATTTCAAACCAAATATATCCACAAAAACCCCATAAAATAAATGTTCTCTCCCATGGCTTCCTTTGACTATGACACCAATATTTTGAGTTTTTCTGTAACAATTTACCTTAATAGCACTTTCAAACAAAAATATTCACCACAAGGCACCTATAGCACAATTAGTAAATACTATAAAATTAATGGAATGGCCTTTCTCAAAATTACAAGAACAAATAATCAAGTAGAAGAGAACAATTCAAAAATCTTAACAAATAAAAGAGAAAAAATATTTTGACAACCCTTTCAATAGCACCTTCTCTCTCTATCACTCTCACTGATCTCACTTTCTATCTCTCGCTGGTTTGGTTTTGGAATTGCGCTGCGTGAGTGAGGTTTATGTGGTTCTAGATGTCTTATTTCTCATTTTCGAGTTCGAACATATTTAAATGATCGTTCGAATGCGAAATCGATGTAGGCGGGAAATTTCTCTCGCTTGGAACAATTCAATGAACAACTGTTCGAACGTCACTTACAAACCATTCGAACGTGTTTATATGTACCTCACTTGGCGGAAAATAATCCCGCCACTGCTTCTCAATGGCGCAAACATAGTTTGAGTGGTTTGAATGATGTCCATTTGAACACAGAATTATGCAGTGCAAACGGATAATTATACCGTTCAAACATAGAATTATTACGTTCGAACAAATATAATCTCTAATATATAGTATACTATATACTTAAATATTATATAGTATATTTATAGTTTATAGTATTTATATATAACACTATCAAGATTATATATAAAGTATAATCTATATAGTAAGTATATATATATATAATACCCAATTTATATTATACTTATATAGTATATAATAATATAATTATTATTATAAAGTTTATAACTACTATATACTATTTATATATATAGTATACTACTTATATATACTATATAGTTCTATAACTACTATATACTATATACTATATATATAGTATATTTATATAATATATAAGAATAACTAATTAAATGTTTTTGGCCCTTTTAAACGTGATAAGTGTACGTTCGAATGGGTAAATTATTTTTAGAAGACGTTCGAACGTAAAAATACATGCTCGAATGCTATAGTGGGTATAACAGGTACGGGGATCAGACCTAGCACTGTTTGAACGTTTCCAATTTCCTCTCCGCCGCTCCCAACAAGAGAACTACCACACGCTGCCGTCAACGCCACCTTCAACCACCAATCTTGAACCCACAACAGGTATCTCATATAGCCTTCGATTTGATGTCATTTTACATGTAAATAGGTTAGTATTTTGGTATAAATGAAAATAGGTTTTGAATTTCTTTTTTCAAAACACCATTTGGCCACCATAGCTGGCTGAAAAAACAAGGTCGGGATGCCTCTATGCTCATTCCGACCTTGTATTGTTGTGATTTGTGGAAGAACGAAAGGAATCCACCGAGTTCTTTCGTTTTTAACAATAGCTGAGTCGACTCAGCCATTACTGAGCTCAACCCAGTTACCGTTTGATTGTCCATGAACCCGTTTGAATGTAAGTAAATGAAAGCATTTGATATGTGTACTTTACCTTTCAAACCAAAATGTGTATACCGTTCGAAAGGTAAATTTTAAGTTTGAACAGATGGCAATATGCGTTTGAACATATAATGACACGTTCAAATGGTACATAGAATGTAACGCCCCATTCTTGGAGGTTTAGGGGGTTAACTCCTGTTATATGATAATCAACTTCAATAATACTAATATATTCTCCAAATCCAAATATATATTTCCAAGGACTCCAAATCAAACATAAATTCCTTTAATTTGATTTAACTACACATACTCATCTATAAGTTCCTCAATACAATAAACCAAATAAAATAGATCATCGGCCCCACATATCTAAAATAACATAATAAAATGAACCAGAGTTTACATAAGTCTCAATAACCCATCTAAATATACTGACATCCATCTACTAAATAAAATAAATCCCCCAACAGCAATAGTACCCTAAGGTACTCAGCTAATCTTGTCCACGCACTCATTTATTGAATCACAGCTGAACCATCAAAGTCATCTGAAATATTGTGAAGATAAATAGGTGAGATAGCAATAACTCAGTAAGTAGAGAATATATACTAGTATGTAATTATGAGCATTTACAGAGTTCAGAATGCAAAACAAAACATTTACTATCAAAATGAAGAATCAGAACATTTGCTTTCAGAATATAGAATCAAAACATGTTATCAAAATATCAGAGTGAAACTTTTAGAATCATTCTTATTCAAAAATCCTTTGGCATATCATAATCTGAGACATCGTTTTCATATCATATCAGAGCAACACATCGGGATAGAGACCATGTTTAACCCCCATAGTAGGGTTATAAACTACAATTATACCAGTGGCAAGGTCGTATACTACTATTATACTCATGACAGAGCCGTATACCACTATTATATCCGTGGTAGGGCCTTATACCACTATTATACCCGTGGTAGAATCTTAACAGAACATATTAGAAATAAAACAAAATCAGATACAGATACAGAATCAGAAAATCATGTCAAAGGTTTTCAGATACCACATCATATCAAAACAGAGTACTGATCATTTCACGTATTCAAAAACAGATTCAAAACATCTTCACTTAATCAATGCAAAACTTTTCAGATCTCATATTCGCTCTTTTTCACAATTCAAAAAATGAATGCTAAAATAAGTTCATGTCTACACCAGTCATGACAGAAAATACTTCCATCTTATACAAATTTTTATGAGTGATGCAGAACACATGATTGAGGATGTTTTCACATTTCCTTTCAAAACATGCACATTTTCATAAATTGTGACGTTCAAACGGAATGTCCTTCAAACCGAAGTTATTCAATTGAACAAATAATCTAACCCGTTTGTAATTCTTCATCGTTCAAACATGTATATTTTACCGTTCTATTGAACTTTTGGGATGAAATGAAATTGTCCCAAAAATAATTATGTTCAAATGCTATCGAACGGTTTTCTCCATTTTCGTCCCAAAAGCTTTTTACTAGTTGTATAATTTAATAGTTGATTATAATTTTGTGCTCACAAGCGATAGATTTAATAAACGAATTGAATTAAACTTAAATTTGACTGAATCAACCTTGAGCGGCTTAATTGTTGAATAGTCTTGTTTATTTACCGCCCTAATTATTCTTGTCTAATGAACCTAATACTACCAAACCAACAAATTCATATAAGGACAAAAGCACGAAGCAAGGAATTGAAGATAAACCGATAGGAGCATAAGGAAATATACCAGATTTTTTTTTCTAAAATATTATTGTAAAATTGAAGATAAACTTAGAGCATAAGTTATAATATTAAAAAAAAAAAAAACAAAGAAAAGAAAAGAAAAGAAACCTTGTAACAAACTCATACCAGCCTATGATGTGCAGAACTATTATAAATACTAGTACTAGTTGTAAACCTGTGTAATGCGCAGAAATAGCTAAATTGATTAAATGAAAGATACTCTATATAACTAAGCAAGCATACGCTAGCTGACGCTTTAATTAATATGATAATTAATAGATCAACTTTAAAAATGTGTGAATATTAATATTGTGTTGATCTCCAAAGTTTTTTGTCGAGCAACTTGATCATCTTTTATTTCCTAACTGCCCTTTGTTCTTATATTAATGATGAGAAAGCTGATCACAAACTTTTATATCTAGGATTAAAAGCTATTGATATAACATGCCAAATAATAAGAACAAATCAGCTAGCCCCAAGTGGCAATTGAACAAATAAGTACTACAAGTGCATGATCAACCCTTCTAAAACCATGATATCGATCGCCATAGTCGACTGATCAACATACATATATATGAGAGATTCTTGTCAAGAATGATTATATATATGATCATAAAAAATAGAGTTGTACTACACAGAAGCCTCACACCCTGCACACCCACTTAAAAACATGTGATTTTACTTTTTTATCCTCATATTTCATATTGAATTCAATATGAAATATGAGGATAAAAAAGTAAAATCACATGTTTTTAAGTGGGTGTGCAGGGTGTGAGGCTTATGTTTAGAATTTTTCTAAAAAATAACACTTACCGGACGAAGTGTAACCGAGCCTTCCTAGCATTTTTTATACTTGTAAGTTAAGAAGGCCATTACGGCCTGGAATGACGTAGCCAGTACGAGCAAAATGCCACCCGCTGCCGACAGAAGCAACCATGGCTTGTCAAAATACTCCCGCTTGAAGCTCGCCCACTTCCACTCCCACCTATTCTGATAATGCTTGTCCACATCCTTGAACATTTTCCACAAATAGAAGCCTTTATCAGCATTGAGTACCAAATCTTTGCCCGCACAGTTAATGAAGTCCGCAGCCTCCTTGTCGTTAGCAAGGTAATTGTCAATGACATTTCTCTCGCGAAGGTACTCGATGTCCTCGCTGGTGTTCACTAGGCAGTCCAAAAAAGTAGTGTAAACTGTGAAGTACTTCTCGCTTCTCTTGTGGCACTGTTCGAATGCCACACAATTCAGCAACAGACATCTCATCAAGTCGTTGATGGCTATGTTTGGCATCTCAATCACACCTCTCTTGAATTTCACTTCTAGGAAGCTGTGGGCTTTGACTGGATTGACCAATCCCCGCTAGCCGGAGCTTCGAGACGCAGTGAATGAATGTAGTCTCTGTAGGGAATTCTGGTCGCTGTCGCTTATAATAGAATGGCATTAAACTACTCCGAACCAAGTCCAGCAAATGCAAGCACTGATTCGTTTCCCCCACGTTCATTGAAGTGATATCGGAAATGTCTAAATCGAGTCTTTTCATTCCATTCTTAAAGAATTCCAGAGCAGCATATGTCAGATCAAGGAAACAACTATGGCTACTACCTTCATGAATTGTACGGGTAACCGCATGTATCCGATCCAGAACGAAAAAGGGGATCTGATTCTCAAGCAGGAGAAAGTCCCTGTAGAAATACGGTACCATCCACGCCAAGGCTGCAAGAGATTCACTGGAGTCGACTTCTTTGTTCGGTCCAAACATATCAATGATTTCTATTATAAAACATGCATCAACAATCATCATTTCGAGAAATTCAATACCGGCGACTTCGAACTCTTCAGAATAACACTTTCTGATCCTCACTTCAAGGTTGCTTATTATTCTCAAGCACTCCTCATAGATTTGAAATTGGATGACTTGTTGTTCTGCCCTAACCAGCATGGAGCCGAAGCACTTCCTCTTGTAATCTTCGGCCATCTTGAACTTTTCATCGCGGAGGTTGTAGTAGTAGGGACCGATGGAGACTACATTGGGCTCGTACGAGTTGCCATTGATTTCCTTGAGCCTCGGGAGGACTCTGTAGATGCAGCTGGTGCTTCCAAGGTCGGCTTCTTGTTGTAACTTTTTGGCTTCTTCGGAATATTTCGTTACCTGCTTGTTGATCATTAAGCCGAGTTCCTCCTTCGTGAACTCCGGTAACGGCTTCTGGTAATTGGAGCTAGTACTGGATTCTCCTTGGTGAGAGCTGCTTATGATTTCCATGGTGGATGTTAAACTATGGATGCCGATGTTCACTGCTGTACTGGGTGGATTATCATACCTCCTACTCCTAACCTTTGGTTTAAAATGACATGCAATTGTTTGTAAAGTAATCCGGATTCCAAGAACGTTTTGAAGTGATGCAAAAGTGGTCGCAACGATATCGATGTCAAGTCACGTGATAATTAAAGTTTTAAAATTCTATTAAGTAACCTTTCGTTTGAAATTATAATTAAAGTTTGATAGTTGGTCACCTTAATTATAATTTAAAACCAAAGGTTAGGTAACATGAGAAGGATAATTGCTCCTCCATATTTTCCAACTCTCCTAATTTGACCCAATCCAAGCTGGGGTTTGCTTATATATGTTACATATCATGGTTAATGATTTTAACCATTAAGAAAAATTAATGTTACGTATAGTCACTTCATCATATATATTTGAGATCAATTCTTCTATATATATCCAACCGCTGGTGCAGAGCCGGCTACCACGTCAGCTACTAATTTAATTAAAAAAGAAAACCCCAGCAAGTAAGACTGTTCATCCGGGCCGGATTTTTATCCGGCCCGGTCCGGAACCCGGATAACCGGGTTCCAATTACGGGTTTCGGCCCGGATTGTATCCGGGCCGGAACCCGCATCACTTCTAACCGGCCCAACCCGGGCCGGTTACGGTATTACATCTGGGTACCGGATTTTAAACCCGGTACCCGGTTATAATAAAAAAAAAAAAATAGCTCCTAACTAAACACCTCAACTCCGTATCGACCATCGGATTCTCATTTTCCTCTTCCCTCTAACCATGGTTTGAAACCTAGTTTTCTCTTTTCAAGTTTTTGTCAGTTTCTCTCTTGTCGCTGTCATTTGGATTCTCCGACGCAGAGTCTCTCTTTCTCTCTTCACTTCGTAAGTATTCCTGTTCTCACTTGCACTCTATTTTCTCTCACTGTAACTTCTCTTCGTTTCTCGACTATGAGTAAAGGTTTTGACAAATTTATGGCTTAGAGTATATGCCGTTATTTTTCTAGATCTGCTCTCTTTACTTAAACATGGGTTTTTTTTTTTTTGAGGGTTTACGTTTTTGTTCTCTTTTTGTTGATTTTGAGTTTGTTTTGATGAGAATGTTTGAATGTTTGAGGAGTATTTTTATGGGTTAGTTCCTCGTGCCATCGACTTCATCCGTGGGTGTGTTTTCTTATCTCTGTATGTTTTGTTCTCTGTTTGTTGATTTTGGGTTTATTTTGATGAGAACGTTTGAATGTTTGAGGAGTATTTTTATGGGTTAGATCTGTTTAGTTGAACAAAGGAAAAATAAATAAACATTTTTCTAAGCTCTTGAAGATTGGGTCTGTTTCCATGTACATGAAGGAAAAATAAATAACAAATCTGTTTAGATCTGCTGCTCTTTAAAAAAAATCAAAGACAATAATACAGTACTGCAAGAGGCAAGTTGTACTACATTCCAAGCTTAAACATATTAAAGACTAGAACAAGGGTGTCTGCCAATGGATCGATCACCACTTTAGTTATCTCAAAATCTGCTGTGCATTTTCCTCTCCACACGTGAATGTTATTGTTTGGGGCAAATATACAACTTGGTATTTCCTATAGTCAATGGCTCTTCTATGTCCCTATTTACTCTTGTTGAGGTTCAGTACCCCCCTGGATTGAAACGAACTGCCTATTTGAACTCAAAACGTTGTAAGAGCTTGTTGGTATTGAGGGTAATCAAAAAATTTTGTCACTAGGAATCTCAGTTTGGGAAGGATCCGTTGTTGTTCTAGGTAATGCTATAACTTATATGGCAAACCTGATCTGATATTTCCGAATTATGACAATAATTAATGAAGCGGCTTGTCTGAGGAGCCTCAGAAAGAAAATGTATATAAATGCTTACGAAAACATAAATAATGTTAAAGAGTAGTTAATCCATCAAGAGAATGCAAATGCGAACACATGGCTGAAATTGGATAAAACTTGAACTAGGACAACTTAGGAAAACCATTCATTTAGCATGCAAACTAACGCAATAGTACACCCCCATCATATCCAAGGTTTGTAATTTTTTGTTAGCTGTTTATGAGAGAATATGTTCATCTTCAATGGAGGTAAGAGATTTGTGCATTCTTTTTTAATTTTGGCAATGGAGTTGTTTTTCTTGAACAATATCAAATAATTCTCATTTTTCAAGATCATATGCTATGGTTGTCATTTGTTTTCCTGATTGAATGTCTGTGTTGTTAGTATTACATTTGGGCATTAGTTCTTAATACATTCTGTAGCTGTTTATGATTTAATTAGTTTTCAATAGGCCAAGTTATCATTCAAATTATTTAGTTTTCAGTTTCCAAACTGCATGTAGAAAATTACTTAAATCACTAAACTCCTTTTACATTTCCTCTATTGTCTGTGTTCATTTTCATCTCAGGTGCTACATGTGGTTCATATCATACTTCATTGATTGATTTTCCATTTGATATCTTGTTTTAAATTATAGCTGAATATCATATTTTGTGATGTCCCTTGATCATGAATGCAGCACCTACTCAAGGTTCTCTCTGTGGTAGGCGTTGCTAGGAAAGGAGATTTCAGTCCTTCACTCAACACAGATGAAGTTGATGCTATTTTCAATGTTCCTGTAATTTTTATATATTGTAATTTTGTGTTTTGTAATGTAATTTACAAATACTGAATAATGTAATATGCAGTGAATTGCATTATGTGTTGCATGCATTTTACATGATAAATATTAAATTTCCTTTTTTAGATGCATTAAGTTAAAAATGTAATTAGTTTTTCAACATTTTTTCTTGAAAAAATTGTAATAGTATATAGGCTTTTAGATACAAAAAAAATTATGCTTATCAGCATTATCTTTTTCTAGGAAAAAAAATCAATAATATAGGCTTTCTGAATGTTAAAAAAAAAAAAAAAAAAATCCGGAAACAGCACGGAACCAGGATTTCCGGGTTGTAATAACCCGGATGAATCCGGATTTCGGCCCGGGTCATAACCCGGTATATGCGGGCCGGAATCCGGCCCTGATTTGGAATCCGGGTTCCGGGCCGGGTATACCCGGATACCCGGTCCGAAATCCGGATGAACACCCTTACCAGCAAGTGCAATATGTAGGAGAAGAAATTGAGGGAAAGCAAAAAAGCAAAAAGAAGAAAACCCTCTCACTCAGCCCCTGAACTTCCGATTCTTCTCTGAACCAAGAATCGTATGTGGTTGCTGTCGTGGACCAAACCGGTTGTTGCCGTCGCCTTTCGTCACACATTCCAGATCTAAGCCGCCGTCGATGTGGGTTGGGCTTTCCAGATCTGAGTAGTTGCAAACAGGTTCTTCCAGCCACGATTCTTCTAGTATTTCTTGAATTTCTTTTGGACTTGATTTTCTGTTGTTCTTTTAGACATTCTCTTCTTTGGCACTTCGTAGTTGATAGTGGCAAACATTGAATCTAACAGATGGAGTAAACATTAGCTTTGGCTACTGTTGAAATGGCCATTTAGAACTCCACTTTTTGACAAGATGCTTGGACTTCAATAGTTCTTTACTTTGACAGTCATATTGTATCAAGGAAATAGAAGCTGTGAAATCTATTGTGTCCACTGGAATATAGACTAAATGAAGTCTATAAATACTATACTGTGTTGGTCATATTGTATCAAGGAAATACAAGCTATGAAATGAATTATATTCGGTCCAAATTCTTCTCTGTGGTGTTTTATCAAATAGGTGTAGTGCAACTCTGTTTTTATATCTTTATCATGGTATCAGTCGGCCATTAGGAAAAGCTAACAAGCTAGCTATACCTCATCATGATTACAGTAATATTATCATGATCTTCCGTTTCTATTGTATTTCTCCATGCATTAACTTCTAATTTACTTCTTATTTATTATATATTATCAAGTAAACAAGTTAAGCTTTACTTTAAACAAGCCTTATGCTTTCTGTTGGAGTTTCGGATTTTTGCTTTTCAAAGCCTACTTCTCTATTTCTTACTTTATGTTCATTATATTTTTTTTATATTACTTCTCTTTACCAAACTCCCCAAGTCATCTTGGATTCCAATCAATTCTCTGGTTTTTTTAACGATTTTTTGGAGATGAATAGATTCTTGGGTTCCGTGTGCTTTGAAGCTTCATTGCATTCAAGAAGCCTGATATCTCTTCCACTTCCATTATTTGATTGAACTAACAATCAAATTAAGCTAAACTCGAATTTGACTGAATCAATCTCGAGCAGGTTGTCGAGTAGTCTTGTACTCTTGTTTATTTACAACCTTAATTATTCTTGTCTCTCCACAAGATTTTTAGCCTTTTGCATCTAAAAGATTTTCGTTGAAGCTAAAATCGACGAGAAAATATATCATTTGCAGCTAAATTGAACTCGACGCTAAATTTCGTTACAAATAGTGCCATATGGTGTTCAAATAGTATACTTTTTTGCGGTGAAACTTTAAGTTTTTGCATCATTTGTTTGGCCGAAGCAAAAATAGGTTAGAATAGACCAGCCTTTTTGCAATGAATTTTTTTGTGGCCATCTCATTTGGTTGCTAAAATTTTTTTGGAACCAAATAAAGTTGTCGCAAATAATATCGAAGGAAAAAATTATTTTCTTGCACTTTTACTCTTTTGCGATGACTTTAAATTGCCAGAAAATGTCATAATCGAAAAATAGAGAAAAAAAAATTGAAACTGGGTGTTTTCCATTCCCCTCCCCCCCCTTTTGATTTGAATCCCTTAATGCTAAGAGTAATGATATACACACAACACATTTTCTGGCAATTTAAAGTCATCGCAAAAGAGTAAAAGTGCAAGAAAATAATGTTACTTTTGTAAGATATTTTACAAAAATACCCCTCATTTAAAACATAGTTGTATAAAGTGTTGTGAAAAATGTTGTGTGTAAATCATTTTCCTAATCATGAACCCTCCCTCCACCCTAGCCGCTCATCTCTCTCTCTCTCTCTCTCTCATCTCTCTCTCTCTCTCTCTCTCTCTCTCTCTCCTTCTCCTTTCAGCATCTTCAAATTGACTTATGCTTGCCAGTCCCAACCAATCCCATCACCCACAATCTTTCAAGCACCTCGAAACCTGAGGAATGCTGTGCAAAAATTTCTTTCTTTTCCTGTTTTTCTAAAGAAATGCAAAGATGCCAAGACTCTCACAAGGAGGAGCTACTTGAAGCAATTGTGCATCTCAATTGTGAAGCAGATGCCACTTTCGAAGAACAACAAAAATTTGATCAGGTTGGACTAAATTATTTTTCTAAACTTACTTTTGGTTTGATCTCTAGGTTCTATATGGCCGTAGGTTGCCACAAATATGATTTATGACATGAACTGTAAGATTCGTTTGTTGAATATTTGCTCAAGTTTCTACTTCTGGTAAGGGTGATGCAAACCCAAGTTGATATAAAGTATCTAGGTCCAGATTCTACGTTGATTGCATTGAAATACTACCTTAAGAAGATGAATCTATACCAATATAGAAGAAAAAACATAATATATTAATTGCACTAAAGGCAATATTAGTTATTTTCCTTCAAATCATATATTTATGAGCATTCTTGCTTTGTTAGTAAATATTTGGTTTCAAATTTGGAAATGATTCTGATTTTGATTTTGCCAAATTTTTTGTAGGAATCTTGTTTCTTTATGTATTAATTTCTCATAAATAATTTAGATTTTTTTATTTTTGAAAAAATCTTCATAATTTTGAATTTTGCAGTTATTTAAGTCCAGCTTGTGGGCTTCATAAAATAATTTCAAATTTTATTATTAATCAATATTATTCAGAGTTGTTTTCTCTGTATTTTAGGGAGAATCTATTGTCTTCTTTCGTGTTAATTATCTGTTGAAACTAACCTGTAGAATAATCACTATTCTATCCAGCATCAGTTGGCATCAGAGCTTAAACATCTTTCATGGGGTTATATCTCATCAGTTTCCATGGCTGGTGGTCGTAGTCTTGGTCGGCATGGGTAGGTTCCGAATGATGAAGTCCAGCACCATGATCGTAGCATTCAGGATGTGATGATTGAGAAGGATTTGTAGGGAGAGGTTGCAGAGTTAACCCGACGTCTAACAGCACAAGATATCGGTGATCGTGATATAGAAGATCACGATTCCGATTCTAGTTTAAAGAACACATATCACAAGCGTGCTCTATTTTGGGAGTACGGTGGTAGGGAGGAGCATCATGGGGACCTTGGTTTCAGAGTTGATTTAACAGAATTTTTTGGTACTATTCAAGCTGAAGGTTTTGTTGATTTATTGCAAGAGATTTAGTGGATTTGCTACTCTTAAGGAAGAAGAGTTTGAGGATGGCCATTCTTCCTTAGGGTTGAACTCTATACCAATCTATGATACTTATCCTGATGAAGATAACCTAGTGGATGAAGTGACTATTTTTATTGAAAATATAGAAAATTTGGAGAAAGAAAATGGTAGAGAAGTTTTGAAATTTGAAGATCGTGAAACAACTTACGAGACAATTAACTTTGTTGATTTTCTTGGAGCCGAGATTTTTTTTTCAAATTCTCCTATGCAAAATATGTTTTTTGGATTTGAGATATAAGAAAGAAACTTAATTTTGGAGTATAAAATGCTCAATATTATTTTATTCCAAGCCGATCAAATAAATTTTAATTTTTTTATGATCATTGGGACAATACAACAAAGGGAGAGAAATATTGGTCTAAATGGGCATCCAAAAGATCGAGGTAAGAAAGTTTAGAATTTGAGGATGAATTCTCTTCAATCCAGTGAGAATTATGCAAATCCAAATTGGTATAGAGTATCTTGCGTACTGTCTGCAGCATACCCAAGAAAATGCTACTAGCCTCCTGGTCATTAATTGGAACTTATTTTATTACTCAAAATTCATCTTTGTTTTGTCCTTTTCAAAACAGTTATTCTAGGTGCAGGCCGTTTCGCACACCAACCGTGCACCAATTGCCTAGCTTGAGAGTAGAGTTTTCCTTTTACCAATGAGTAATACTACATGCAGTCATGGAGTGCACAAACTTTGTGCAATCGTTTTGAAAAAGAGTGGGGTCTACTATTAAAAAATTCTTATTTTTTTATATGGGTCCTATATTTATTCACTTTTTTCAAAGTGATTGTACAGCGCTTGTGCACTCACGACTGCAACTATCATTTCTCTTTACCAATTTCCCAAAGACCCCGACCCTTGAAACGAGAAAAATAGAAATAATAATCTTTTTAGTTTTTAACTTGTCGACCATTTTCCTTCCTTTTCTCCTTACTTCTCTCAAACCCTGAATGGATATGAGCATCCTCTTCAAGCCTCAATCTTTTGCGTGAACATTTTTCCAAAATCACATCTTTTGCTAACCTGGTTCATCAACAGTTTTGGTGCAGATAATAGCTTCCACTGCTTTTTGGCCTCAGTTACTTCACTCTGAAACGGTTCATAGGAACAAACCAGGTTGTTTCCTGCAATTTTAATGGCTTCCTAATTACCATAATCACATTCTAAGAAATGAGTTTTTCCTTTTACGAGCGTAACATCGATGTGTGTTTATGAGGGTAGCTTCATTTTTGTTGCTTCGCTCTCTCTCTCTCTCACTCTCTCTCTCTCTCTCTATATATATATATATGCTAGCCAATGATATATGTTCTATCTAAAGTTTTTGCTTTCTGAGAAGATAAATTCCTTGTTTAGTCTTGAGAATTCGTAGAAAAAGGAAATAAAATATTATTCTTTATTCATTGATATTTCGTTGTCTGAGAATTGAGAAATTAAATAACTCTACTCCCCTTAAAAAAATCAGGGGCAAATTAGGCCACCATTTTATTTTCTAAAATAATTCTAATTTTTTAAAAATGTTCGCTATGACCGTTATTTCAGGATAAATATACGCCGCTGGAGGTGGTCCAAAGACTTTCATTTACTGAAAATGAAACGAAAATAATTTGCATCATTAAAAAAATAAATAAATAAATAAAAACTCAATAAAATTGAAACGAAAAGAAACTGTTTCATTAAAGGAAACTTAAATGTTAGCTGGTCAGTGCCCTTGGATGCACGAAAAGGCCTGCAACAGGACTTTTCCTGTAACTACAGCACGCAATCACTTTTGTAACGTCTCTCTCTCTCTCTCTCTCTCTAAACGTCTTTCTTTTGGCATTGTTGGATTCTTAATTACTGATGCACCGAATCGCAGTCCCTTTTCAATGTTGCGGCAGACCGCAGAGTATTGCTTACTAAAAAAATAAATAAAATTCCAGATTCAACCCAAAATCTAGAATCTAAATTTAAAAAATCTGAATAAAATCTGGATGGGTTAATCCAATCCGAGTTTCGGTCGAAATTTAAACAGTTCTTCTGGAGGCAACCGGGGTTGCGTCCCCGCCACGTCCCCACACATGCCATGTCAGCATTTTTTTAAAAAAAAATTTAAAAAAAAAATTAAGAAAGCGAGAAATCGAAATGGGTCTCCATTTTCATCCATCTGCGCCTCTCCCGAACCCGAGCTTCTCTCTTCAAGGTGGTCTGTGGCTGGGACGTTCGTGCGAGAGCTTAGCTTCTCTTCCATTTTCGTCGGTTGTTGTGGTCGCCGTCGTGGGACAGTCCACATCTCTGAGTCGAGGTCGTCGTCGCGGATGAGAGAGCGAGTGGTCGCCGTCGTGAGGGAGAGAGTGACTGGTCCATCGTCGTGGTGGAGAGAGCGACTGGTTCTGTGATTCAAGGTAGCTGAAGATTCAAATTTTCATTTGTTTTTTTCTTTAATGTGGTTTGGCCGCTGGAACAAAAAGAGGAAAGATGTTTTTGTTGCAAATGTTTTTCTCCATTTAATGTTTTGGTCTACTTTACTTCAATTTTAATTATTTCTCTTAGGTTTATAAAATTATTAGATAATATTTGAAGTCTGGTATATGGTATAAGAAAACAAAAATTTTCTTTTCAGATCCAACCACATAGAAGAAAAAATTTATTAGCTCTTGGAAAATGGTATAATTTCTTGCAATTAAAAAGCCATCAATATTTCTTGATGTGTACAAACTACAATAAACACTCTGTTACCTTCATACTTGGATGAATCAATGAGATAAACATATTGGGTAAGTCTTGTGTGTTGTCTGGTACTCCTATGAATGATGGAAGAAAAGCTGGATCAGAGTTGCAAAAACAAAAACCTCATTTACTTGGGTTATTGCTTCTCATCGTTTATTGGGCAGTCCCAAGTTAAGTTGGCAACTTGGATGATGATCTTCTTGTGTTTTATGTGATACAGAAAACTCTGACACCGTGAACCCATGCTTGTTATAATTATATTTTAAAATATGATAAATGATATTTTAAAATATGCTTGTCATAAATTATACAACTTGGAAATTCTTATAGTTTATAAAACTAAATGGATTCCATTAAATGAAACATTCACCTATTCTTTTACCAACATATTTTACAGAGCCTTTTTTTTTGTATAATTTATGCCCCCTTTTTTAGACCTTCTAATCTTATAGGTTTATGACACCACAACTAATTTTGTGCACATCAATCTTATTCCATGCACTTACGTAATTTTCTAATTTTTAGGATTTGCGTTTGGTTGCCTCTCAGTATGGGAAACGGGAAAGAACATCCATCTATGCTAACTCCTCTCATCAATACAAGCTCCACTACAAGCATACTAGTTGGGTCAGACCCTAATAGACCTGGTGGTGGGGAAACTGAAGCGCCATGTACATCCTCTACAGTTGAAGAAATTAATAAGGATAGACCAAATCCACAGGAAACCAAGGATTGCAGTGCTGGGACATCTCAGAATGTTGAAATTGATTGTGATGATATGATTGAGGAGCCAAAGTCGAGGATGGAGTTTGATTCTCTTCAAGATTTAGTGAGTTATTATAAGGAGTATGGTAAAAAGTGGGGGTTTGGAGTGATGACAAAAAGGACTGAGAGGGAAGAAGATGATTTTTTTAGGTATGTCACCCTTACTTGTGCGTGTGGTGGGAAGGCTTGTAATAGAACTTTCAATGTCGTCAACCCACGTCCGACAGGAAAAACAGAATGTAAGGCAAAGATTAATGCCTTAAAATCTGATGGAAAACTTCAGTTGACTACGGTTCATAATATCCATAATCACGGTCTTAGTCCAAAGAAATCTCGTTTCTTTCGATATAATAGAGAAGTGAGTGATGCCGTAAAAAGAGTTTTAGATACAAATGATATGGCTGGTGTCCGAATGAACAAGAGCTTTGGATCTCTTGTTGTTGGCACGGGCGGGGACGAGAACCTCCCATTTCTGGAAAAGGATTGTTGTAACTATATCGACAATGCAAGACATCTACGACTTGGCGCAGGTGGTGCTGGTGCACTTCGAAAGTATTTTTGTAGGATGCAGTACAAAAATCCTGGGTTCTTTGCGTTGATGGATTTAGATGATGAAGGGAGGTTAAAGAATGTCTTCTGGGCAGACCCACGTAGTAGAGCAGCCTACCAATATTTCGGTGATGTGGTCACATTCGACACTACATACCTGACCAATAGATATGGGATGCCGTTTGCACCATTTGTTGGTGTAAACCACCATGGGCAGTCAATCCTCTTGGGAGCAGGCTTGATTTCCAGTGAGGATACTGAGATCTTTGTGTGGTTATTCCAGACTTGGTTGCAATGTATGGATGGTATAGCTCCTAAAGCTATTATTACTGACCAAGATAGAGCGATGAAAAATGCAATTGGTATTGTTTTCCCAAATACCCAACATAGATTTTGTTTGTGGCATATACTGAAGAAAGTGCCGGAAAAGCTTGGCTCCTATGGTTCCTACAAAACTGGGATGAAAAATGCATTGATGAAATGTGTATATGACAGTCAAAGTATTGATGAGTTTGAGACAAGTTGGGTTCAGTTAATTACCACGTACAATTTGCATGAATGTACGTGGTTACAAAGTCTATACGCTGATCGTGAGCATTGGGTTCCAGCATTCTTGAAAGACTGTTTTTGGGCTAGAATGAGTACAACGCAGCTGAGCGAGAGCATGAATGCCTTTTTCGACAGGTATGTTAATGCTAAGACGAACTTGAAAGAGTTTGTTGACCAGTTTGATAATGCATTGAGAAAAAAGATTGAGAATGAAAATGCCGCGGACTTCCACTCATTTAGTGTCACAACCCCCTGCATATCTAGATCTCCAATTGAGAAAAGGTTTCAAGAGTTGTACACAAATTCTAAATTCAAGGAAGTACAACAGCAAGTTACCGGCATGATCGATATGAATCCAAAGTTACATAAGAGCATTGGTGCAATACAAACATATTTGGTAAAGGATGAAGTTCATTTGGCAAAGTTCACTAAGCAAGTTACATATTCTGTGGACTTTATTGAAGAAGATTCAGCTGCAAAGTGTTCTTGTGGATTATTCCAGATGAGAGGGATATTGTGTAGGCACATTTTGGCCGTATTCAGATGTAATGAGATTACATATTTGCCAGATAGTTACTTTTTAGATCGATGGAGGAAGGATATCAAATGGCGATACACGCTGATCAACAGTAGTTATAATGCGGGGGAACAACGGGCAGATTCTAATAGATATTCAGAGATGTTGAATATCTGTTATCAGATGATTATTCTTGCAGCAGGTTCAAAAGAGCATACTCAGGATGCAAAAGCTAAGTTATATGCAATGATTGAGTTGTATCGTGCCAACCAAGAACCCCCATCTCTGACCCAAACGGGTTCCAATGTTCCAATATCAACAGGGGGCACAACTACTGTCAGTGGTTCTGGGCAGGTACGTAGTCCAAATGTTGTATGTGGGAAAGGCAGACCCCATCTCTGAGGAGAGCATCTAGGATGGAGAAAGATATGCGAAAAGTTAAAGCGAAGATCAAAAAAGCACAAGGAAAGGGAAAACGTAAAGAGGTGCATCTATTTAATATGACATGTATGTTTATATTTTACATAAGCAAATATGAAAATTATATGCATTTATTTGTTATTTCATTGTTAGGGAGATGTAGGAGGTACACCCATGTTGAGCACACAGAGATCCTTATTTGGCCATGAGGAGAATGAACTGGCCAATGCTAGACACGTGCAGGTATTTTGTATAAGTACATAAGCCTTCTTGAAATTTCTTGTTGTACAAATTGGCTGGTTCTTACACGTATTTTTGACCAGGCCAATCCAGAAAACACAGCTTTTGACATTGGTGGAACCCAAATCCGAGGAACAGTGATTCAAAGTCAAGAACGTGTTAGTATATCCCAACTTTTTGTTTGGTTATATTAATGTTCATGGTTACAAATAAGACATTAATATACACGTTTACTTGGGTCACAGATGCAAATTGGATTGAATGGATCACAGCCGATTGACTTTGGGTTGGATGGATCACAACCGTTTGAATGATTTGAGAAAATATATAGCTTTTTAGTATTGTGTATTGTATATTGTGTTTCCACTCATTTAATGCACTTTTATATAATGAATGTATTAGACTTTATGTTAAATAGCATTCTGACATCCATTTGTATTGGGACATTTTTGTGAACTATTTGATTTGAATCTGAAAATTGATTTGTGATGGAAGATTAAAATCTGAAAATTTATTACATATTTCGAAAGTTGCTGAGCTTTTAGGTTGGTATTCTTTGTACAAGGCTACTTTATGACCATTGTGCAGAAGAAACGGCATACAGTGGCTAGAGACAAAAAAGAGATGGAACTAATAGCTTGCAGCAGGTCATCATGATCCTTATGTTGTCCCACGAGGTATTACCCTGGTTTGTAGGTCTAAGTTTTATTTCTGTTTTATTTCTGTTTTCTTAGATTGATGACATGCAAAAATATTATAATATAAAATGGTTTGAGTCCATGATGGAAGATTAATATAAAAGCCAAAAACTTGAGTATTTGTGAGCTATTTGATTTGAATCTGAAAATGGATTTGATTTGAATCTGAAAATTGTATAAAATGGTTTGAGTCCATGATGGAAGATTAATATAAAAGCCTAAAACTTGAGTATTTGTGAACTATTTGATTTGAATCTGAAAATTGATTTGATTTGAATCTGAAAATTTATTTGAATCTGAAAATTGTATAAAATGGTTTGAGTCCATGATGGAAGATTAATATAAAAGCCTAAAACTTGAGTATTTGTGAACTATTTGATTTGACTCTGAAAATTGATTTGATTTGAATCTGAAAATTTATTTGAATTTGAAAATTGTATAAAATGGTTTGAGTCCATGATGGAAGATTAATATAAAAGCCTAAAACTTGAGTATTTGTGAACTTTTTTATTTGAACTTTGTTCGAGATTTTGATTCGGCTGTGAATTATAGGTTAATGTCATTTTCGCTTTCTTGTTTCAGCATTTATTGTGGTGAGCTTGTTACCGCTAAATATTATATTATCTGATTTTCTAAGTTTTTGGTACTTATCTCTTGTTTTATCAGTCGTTGGTTGTGATTTGTTTGATATTTACTATAGGATCGAAATATATGATGGTGACTTTGGTATAGAGATATTGTCTCAGATTTTCTGGGGTAAGAGATGGTTGCAGAGTCATGGTTTTGCAGTCTGTGGAAGACTCCACGAAAGCATGAGGTTGGTCCTGGGAAAGTGTTGATTGGGGTGTTAGCATTTGAAGTTGTAAGCTTGATGTCCAAGGTGATTCATCTATGGCAGTCTCTAAGTGACAGGCAAATTGCTAGGTTGAGAGAAGAGATCACGAATTCAGTTGGTATAAAGAAGCTTGTCTCGGATAATGAGACTGCATATCTATGAGAACGGAAGTTCAGTTTTATTTTCCTTCTTTCTTGGCACATGCATGGAGGGGGCTTTCCTTGTATTTGTGTTGTATGGCAGCAAGAATTTTATGGCATTTGCGTTTGGTTGCTTTTATGGTGTTTTCCCATGTACCATTCTATTCTCATTTCTAAAGCCCCAAGCTTATTCCATTATTCTGGGCAATCTTTATGATCTATATTATTTATTTGATGTGTGCAGTCTTTGGGCATTCTTCTTCATCCAGATCCAAAATTCCATGAGTTTTCAAAAGTTATATACAATACACAGTTAGACAACTCACTCTTGGCTTCCAAAAGGAACATAAAAAGAAGAAAAATGCCTCAACTAAATCTCACACAAGTATTTGAACTGAATTCATTCTAATAAGCATGATCAAACCAATAAGCATGATCAAACCAATAAGCATGATCAAACCAATAAGCATCTCCTGACATATTTCTTGCTGAGAAATAACACAGTAGGCAGCAGAACTGTTGAACTGAATATATTTACATCAAGTACACAGTCCAATAAGTATAACACAGTAGGCACCAATTTAAGTGTTACTTAAATACTACCAAGTAACATGCAACTACAAATAAAAAACCCCAATACAACTGAAGTAGTATGCGTCCACGCCTCATTTCAGTTTGTTGTTCCAGAAGCTCCTTCTCTCTATTGGATACCAGCAGCTCTCTCTTCTCGATTTCATCCACTCTTTTACGGAGCTCAGTCTTCGTCTTTTCCACATCGTCCATCATCTTCTCAAGCTCCTTCTTCTTCCTTAACAGTTCTTGTTTCTTTCTTGAAGTCGGAACTCAATTTCTTCATTACTGTCTGCCCACTTGAAAAATTTACAGTATGATAATCCCTAATCATTTTATACATATAAAAAAAATATTAGATGTATAACATATTCATCACTATAATTTACAAATGTTAGAACTACAAATAATGTAATTACCTCTGTATTGTACTTTGGACACCCTAAGAAGGGTCGTCCTGGATTTCTTCTAATACTTGAATATCTCAATGTGGCATCGACCTTACAGAAGCAGTGTGCTTGTCCCAAAGTACGTTTTGGAAATGATGAAGAAGACATTGATGATGATGATGATGACATTCTAACATGAATATGCCATCCATGAGGTCTATAATTTACAAGTAATTGCTTATAAAAAGAAAGAGGAGGACCATCCTCTAAACCTATCTATTGGTGATTGATAAAACTAAACAATATTTAATAAATCACATTGAATTAAATCTGCAAAGTACTCACAAAACCAGATCTAAATATAATATACAATTGCTATTTTTAACTCTTATCAGTATTAATGGTTTGATCATGGTGCATATACAAAAATGATAGAAACACAGACAATAAGCAAACTGTGCACCGGCACAGATTGGTTATAGGAGATACACAATGCGTAAATGTTGATGAAGTTTCGCATGATAGTGACAATAACCCTATCAATAACACCAGCAACCTCTAATTATAAATTTAAATTTAAAACAACACCACCAATAACACCATCAACATCTAAAGATAAAATTAAATTTAAACAACACCACCAATAACACCATCAACCTCTAATTATAAAATTAAATTTAAGCACACCACCAATCTCCTACAACCATCCATACCCACGAAATTCATAAACCAACACCATCAAGCTAATTAATGAGTCGAGCTAATATAGAAACCAACACAACAATAACACCAGCAACCTCTAATTATAAATTTAAATTTAAAACAACACCACCAATCTCCAACAACCACTTGCAAAATATCCAACAACCACTTGCAAAATATTCATACCAACGAAATTCATAAACAATTACAACAATAAAGAAACAACAAACTACAATATCAAACTGCAGATATACAAAATTGGAGAATATAACCTTACCTGGGAGCGAGCCAAACTCTGTTTTAGCTCCTCTGTTCACTCCCATGACTGTGTCACTGGCAGTGAGGGTATGGAGTGTGTGTCATTAGGGTTTCGGGTTAGGGTTTCGGCTTAGGGCTTCGGGTTAGGGTTTCGGGTTAGGGCTTCGGGTTAGGGTTTCGGATTAGGGTTTTGGGACTTTGTGGGAAGGGGATTTCAGACCAGTGGCTTCGTGGATTCGTAGGTGTGACTCTGTAAACACAACTTCATGGAGAAGATGAAGAGAAACAGAAACCCTAACCAATGGCTCTGTGTTTTCATGGAGAAGATGAAGAGAAACAGAAACCCTAACCAAGGGCTCTGTGTTTTCATGGAGAAGACGAAGAGAAACACAAACCCTGGTTTCTCTCGGCGAAGAGAAATTAGATGGAGAAAAAATCTCACAAACCCTAACCCCTAATTTCTTTCGGAGAAGAGAAGAGAGGTTTTGTGTGCGGCTTGGAGAAGAAGAAATCTAGGAATCTTTGAAGAAGAAGACAGAGCGAAAGTGGGGAGAAGACGAAGAGAAACACAAACCCTAACCAATGGCTCTGTGTTTTCATGGAGAAGACGAAGAGAGGTTTCGCGTGCGGCTTGGAGAATAAGGCAGACCGAAAGTGGGGAGCAAAGAAATGAAAATGAATCGGGACGAACCCACGAGGACCCCTTGGAAATGAGAAAGGCAAAAAACAAAAAGGCGTCGTTTTGTTTTTTTGCCACGTCGGATGCGAAGCCGCGGCGAGGACGCAGCCTGGTTGTCCACAACATTTTTCAAATTTAAAACTCGAATTTTGGTTCAGATATACCCGCATTTTCATAAAACAAAAAGACTACTAGATTACTTAATATAAAGTATTGTAAAATGTTGTAACTATTGATAAATATTTATAACTGCGTGATGCATAGAAATAGTTAAATTTATTAAATGAAAGATACTCTTTATAACTAAGTTTGTACACTCTAACGTCGCGTTATATGATAAATAGAATTTTTAAAAATGTGTCAATATTAGTGTGTTGATCTACAATCAACTTGATCATCTTTTTTTTGCTTACTCGTCTTTTTTTTTTTATATTAGTGGATGAGAAATTTGGCAAACTTTGCTTGAATAAGAGAGGATTAAAAGCTATTTATATAATTGTGGTTTATCAAGATGACGGTTTTTTTTTTTTTTTTTTTGAACTTTGAAATAATTATTGATGGATTGAAATAGATTAAAAAAAAAAATTGTGCGCTTGTTATCAATATTTGATCATTTTACAGGGTACACAACATTCCGAAATTCACTCCATAATTGAAGACGTTTTTTCGACCGTTGAGTACGGCTGGCGTTGGGATCAGCAGATTGGTACGACTCTGTTCTTGTCCATCCGATCGGCTCCGTTCTTTATTGCTACATAGACTCCACACAAATAGTCACCAGGATCCCGACAAATGCTGCAAAATCTTGAGTCGCCGGGTGAGTTTTGTTACTAAAATCATCTTAATTTATTTTAATTTATCATTATAATTTTTTTAAATTTTAATATAAAATATAATAAATAATTCAATTTTTTCAAATCTTAAAATAATAATAATATTAAAAAATAATATTCTAATAATATTTTATTATCTCAACTCAACTCAACTCAATTCATTTCAACATCTAAACACACCTTGAATCTCGAGAAGTGTTGCAAAGCTTGTTGACAAATAAAACTTTGCAGAGATTTAGGCCTCGTTTATTTTTAGAGATGAGATGAGATTAAAATTAAAAAGTTAAATAAAATATTGTTAGAGTATATTTTTTAATATTATTTTATTTTAGAATTTGAAAAAGTTGAATTATTTATTTTATTTTTTATTAGAAGTTAAAAAAATTGTAATGATTAAATGAGATGAGATATTTTTCTAAAACAAACGAAACCTTAAAAGCTTTGAGTTTCGATTTAAAAGGATCATTTTCACACATCAAATATTTAAGAAAAAAGATTTCTTACATTACTCCTTGTCTTAATTTCTGTTTATCTAGAATGATAATATGGCCGAACAATTTTCTTTCATTAATGTTTCAGATTTAATACCATATATAAAAGTGGACCTATGAGTGAGGGGGCTCCCCCTTATTGATAATTATACTTTGGGTACCTTTGGAACATAAATTATTCTCAACTTATCTCAATTTATCATTATAATTTTTTCAAATCTCAATATAAAATATAATAAATAATTCAACTTTTTTAAATTTTAAAATAATAATAATATTAAAAAATAATATTTAATAATATTTTATTATTTTAACTCAATTCAACTCAACTCATTTTAATATCTAAACTTGATAAAGATTCTCTATTATTTTGCTGCCAGAGTGAATGTTTTGTCATGCACCCAAAATAACAATAATTACTCTCTGTTTTTCCATTGAGATATGACTGGGTTAGGCAAAAGGGGATGAACTCTGGGATTTAGAGCAATTAGACTCATTAATAGGCTATTTTTGGAGACATCATGATTGGCTCAGCTAATTCAGAACCACACACTGTGATGGGGGGTAATTAATTACCCAAACACTTTTCATATGCATGCCATGTACTTTGATTATGAAATGAGGTGATTTTCTCTAAATAGTAAGTATGGACATTAGGGGTTTTCATATGGGTAGAAGGGATGGCATCTTGATCGATTGAGTGAACAAGAAAAGAGTGTGTTTTAACTTCAGCCTAAAATGCATGAATACCCATAAAATGGAAACAATTGAGCTACCTATTTCCATTTAAGTTGCATTTGCAGATCACAAATGTGGGGGGTGAAAGAAAAGTGCATACTGAAATTCTGTTGATAGACATTAAAGAATATATTATTGTGATAACTGAGAGGCAGAGAGTCTTTATGATATGAAAATTGAGCTACCTATTGAGCTACCTATTTCCATTTATGTTGCATTTGCAGATCACAAATGTGGACATGGTCTACACAATACATGTCCTAAGTACTCTAACCAAGTTTCCAAGCAACCTATGCACATAGTGTGCGAAATGTACACCAACGTGTACGACAAGCTACCGTGAGTTCCACTCCAGCGATGCCGCTTGGACCGTCAGCGTTTTTTGCCCACTCTAAAGTGGTCCCCAACCACAATGGCCAGCACGAGGAGATGGCAAGGGTGGCGGCCACAGGGTGGAGGTGGGAGCAAGAAATACAAAACAAATAGGATAGAGATGAGCAGTGTGTCACATCAGTGTGTAAAATCCCTTTGTGGGATTCCTTTATGTCTATAGTGTTTTTCTTTCAATTAAGGGTGTAAATAAGTTGAATTTGAAAGAGGAATGTGTGGTCAAGTCTTATTGGTTTGATTTTTATTCTAGCACAAGATCAT
This sequence comes from Juglans regia, assembly GCF_001411555.2. NCBI lineage: Eukaryota > Viridiplantae > Streptophyta > Magnoliopsida > Fagales > Juglandaceae > Juglans > Juglans regia. Next base: position 4,750,193 of record NC_049915.1, on the reverse strand, counting down.
AAGCTTGAGCATTTTCTCGAGTTTATTCATAAGCTACTTCATTTTGATAAAATAGATTTAGTTTATAATCTTATATATAAATTTTGATAAACAAATAATGACTTTTCGCTAATATTTTTATTAAATTTATATATACTTAACTTAATGATTATATTCGTAAGAATGAGTTAACACGTTTAGTATAAGGAACATGATTTCTTCTAATCATTTAAAATACTAAAATAAAAATTTAATGTAAAAAATATTTACGAAATTATTTGAATTTATACAAACTTATGAGAGTGATCTAGACAAACTTTTTGCAAATTGTATCATTTAATAATCGATTATATTTTTGTGTTCATAAACAACTAATTTAACAAAAACTTGAATTTGACTTAATTGATCCCGAGCAGCTTATTGAGTAGTCTTATTCATTTACAACCATAAGCATTATTGTTTAATGAAGCCCAACATTTTCTTATATGGATAAAGTCACAAAGCAAGTACATGAAGATAAACATAGAGCATAAGACATTAAACCCATCCACAATCAAAGATTAGGGTTTGGAGAAGAGGAATGCGAGAAACGGCAAGGTGCGAAATAAAATTAGGGATCATCAAGAGAATCGAATCTTATACGTGTAAAGAGATTACCTGAGCTTTGGAGAAGCAGATCGGCAAGAGAAAGAGGGATTTTGGTCATTTCCGACGTGAGAAGGAGTGCGGTGGCAAGGTGGTGCGGTGCCATTGTTGCCAACGAGACGTGGGGTGGTGGTGCGGTGGTGCGGTGGTAATGCGGTGGTGGGTCTCCCTGGTCAAAGATGAAGCACTCGGGATTTTGGTGGAAAGGGCGTCTGGTTTTTGAGAGGGAAGGGAGAAAACCGTTGCAAGGGAAAAATAGTGTGTGTACCGTAGTTGACGGAGTCCTCGGGAGAGAGAAACAAATGATATAAAATGGATTTGATAAATTAACAGTGTCTTTCAAATTTAAAAATTACTTTAAAAGTTACTGTAGTTATATTTCAAATATTTAAAATATAGTTATTCCAATGTAATATATTTTATGACTCAATAGCTAAATTTTAATTGGATTTAATTTTTAACTAATCTAATAAATATTCTCACAGATGAATTTTCCTCCTTTCTCACTGCTTTTTGGAAGAGAAATCGCATTGATGGTAGTGAGTAGGTCACGAGATATATTACCCCAAAAGTATATTTTTCTTCAATTGTTTTTGGCGTGTGTTGCCCACTATGATGACAAAAGGGGGCCCTTTAAGAGCAGCAATCAGGATGGCCGTAACCCCAATTATTTGATAGATCAGTTATATAAATATATATATATATATATATATATATATATATCTGCCTATATTTAAAAGCCGCTATAACGTTACTATTTATTAATGTTCATCGTGAACAGTAAATCTAAATCAGTCGTTTTTTTTTTTCATATCTTATTACTGTTCATCGACAGTATGATGAACAGTATTTTTTTTTTCATGTAAATGTCAATGTGCAACGTAATATAGCAATCGTGCGTAGGGAATGAGAGAGAGGAAGAAAGAAAAAGTGGAAAAAATATTAATTTTTGAGTTTTAAATGATCAATAAAGAAGCTGTTTTTTTTTTCTTCGCATGTTTTTTTCGCATATCCTATTACTGTTTATTATATCATACACTAAAAATTAACTTTAATTTATAAAATACTAATTTTTTATCATTAAATAAATGATGAAATTTTACTGTAGATTTTTAAGAGAAAAAAACTATCTAATTAATTTAAATTTTTAATATAATTTAAATTTTATAATAAATGATGAACATAAATAAATAATAATTTTATTCTTATACATTAGACTATTTTAATATTTGAAATTACACTTTATTTTTTTCTTCAATTTGACAGATGTGGCAAACGTCCTTTCTTTTATCAATTAGAAAATCTTACGCCATACAGGATTTTACACAAGTACGACTAATTTCAAAATAACCAAGCTATTTATAAAATACTAATATTTCATCATTAAATAAATAATAAAATTTTGTTAAATATTTTTAAAAAAGTATAACTATATAAATAATTAGAGTTTTAACATAATTTAAATATGATAATATTCTTAATTAACTAAAGAGAACTGCTACAACTATAAAAAGTAACCTGAAAATATGTCATGAATGTGTATTTCATTTTTTTATTTTTCTTTTCTTTTTTTCATGTATTTTTTTAATCATCATAAACATTTTTAAAAAAATAAAAAATTTACAACATCATTGGGTCAGGAGGGAATTGACAATCTATCTCTTCCCAAACAAAATTATTGAGTTCGAGGAAGAGATTAATAGATTCTTAGGTTTTCAAAAACTTTTATATATTTTTTAAAATATTATTTAAATATAAAATATTTTTTAATTTGTTAATCTAATCATTACAATTTTCTTAAATATAAATTTTTTAAATTTTAAAACAAAAACTACATTAAAAAATTATATTCCAATAATATTTTAATTTTTATAATATTTTTATTTTAACTTTTTTTCTCTCATTTTCTAAAATCAAATAAAACATCTTAATCCAAATAATTTTATATATTACTATTCACAAACCATGTCACTACTATTAATACATTGATCCAAATCATATCTAAGGATATGATGTCTACGTGTGTTGTTTTTTGAAAGACAAGGCTGCTGCTGGTATATTAAAATTTTTAAGATTTAAATCCAACCCTTCATTTTACCACTTCTCATTTTTTTTTCTTCGGTTAGATTGTTTCGATTTATGCAATGAAGTACTATCACTATCACAAAAATTCTCCACATCTCTTTTCACTAGTTAGGTGCAGAAATTGAGTTCATAAAAAATTCTCTATATACTACTTATTTTACTTATGATTACATTTTTTTTTTTTAACCCAAAACATATTTATATTTTACAAAATAAGTTGTTTTTCAACCGGGCTAATATGCCTCGCACATTGCCCAACCGCTAGTGTATATATATATATATATATAATTATTTGCTCAATTATTGTTATGTCGTACTTAGTCACATTTTTTTTTTGAAATGTAATCACATATAATTTGGCGTTAGTGTTGACATAAACAGGTCTCGTTAAGTCATTATAACAAATAATGTTGAGTCTTTATAACTACATACTGTCCTATAGAAAAAAAAAAAATATTATTTAATATTTATCATATATTATTTTTTTCACTCAATTATTTCACCAATAAAAGAATTTAATACCATATATAAAAGTGGACCTATGAGTGTGGGGGCTCCCCCTCATTGATAATTATACTTTGTCTACAAGATTCTCTCTATTATTTTGCTGTGAGAGTGACTGTTTTGTCATGCACCCAAAATAACAATAATTACTCTCTGTTTTTCCATTGAGATATGACTGGATTATGTAAAAGGGGATAAACTCTGGGATTTAGAGCAATTAGACTCATTAATTGGCTGTTTTTGGAGACATCATGATTGGCTTAGCTGATTCAGAACTACGCACTGTGATGGGGGGTAATTAATTACCCAAACCCTTTTGATATGCATGCCATGTACTTTGATTATGAAATGAGGTAATTTTCTCTAAATAGTAAGTATGGACATTTGGGGTTTTCATATGGGCAGAAGGGATGGCATCTTGATCGATTGAGTGAACAAGAAAAGAGTGTGTTTTAACTTCAGCCTAAAATGCATGAATACCCATAAAATGGAAACAATTGAGCTACCTATTTCCATTTAAAATGCATGAATACCCATAAAATGCAGATCACAAATGTGGGGGGTGAAAGAAAAGTGCATACTGAAATTCTGTTGATAGACATTAAAGAATATATTATTGTGGTAACCGAGAGGCAGAGAGGCTTTTTGATATGGGAAAATTTGTCCTTGTTTCTCCCAATGCTCACATAAATGTGTGTAGAATTCTGGTAACAGTCCCGCAACAAAATAACAACTCAAACTTGAGACAGGAGGAAGTATAATCCTGCAAAATTTCACAGCCTCAGCCAAGATCCTTCTCAATTATGTAGTGCAATGTTCTTGTATGGTAAATATCTCCTCCCATGTATACTTCCTGTCCGCAAAAATCATGGTGCATGAACTCTATACATTCACTTTCCCAGGTTTCGGATTGTGACTTTTCCAGCTATAGCCCTCATATTTTGCATCTGCATCATCTTCCATGCTTGTCACCCCACGTGGTTGAAGTCTATACATTCGCTTTCCAGTTGCTCAAGGAATAACTTTTTTTTTTTTTCTTTACAAGTAGGATAACAGAGAATTTGCTTTTCACATGTGATAGAAACAAAGCTATGTTAAAAATATGAGTGAGTATTAAAACTTCCATTATAAAACTACAAACCACCGATCAACGTTTTATGATTTAAAACATCATTAATTTTTTTTTAAGAAAAAAAAACATTTTTGTAAGTAAAGATTTAAAAAACAAATTAAACCAAAACAACAGCATATCTATTCTTCCTGCAATATACACGCAGAAAATTAAATTTTGAAGAAGTCTCGTACCAATGATTGCGCAATACTTTATGACCCCCTCATGGTCTATACAATACATGTCCTAAGTACTCTAACCAAGTTTCCAAGCAACCTATGCACATAGTGTGTGAAATGCACACCAACATGTACGACAAGCTACCGTGAGTTCCACTCCAGCGGTGCCACTTGGACCGTCAGTATTTTCTGCCTACCCTAAAGTGGTCCCCAACCACAATGGCCAGCATGGAGAGATAGCAGGGGTGGCGGCCATAGGGTGGAGGGGGAGCAAGAAAGAGAAAACAAATAGGGTAGAGACAAGCAGTGTGTTACATTAGTGTGTAGAATCTCATTTGTAGGATTCCTTTATGTCTATAGTGTTTTTCGTTTAATTAAGGGTGTAAATGAGTTGAATTTGAAAGAGGAATATGTGGTCAAGTTTTATTGGTTTGATTTTTATTATAGCATAAGATCATAAGCTTGAGCATTTTCTCTAGTTTATTCATAAGCTATTCGTGCCAGTTTGAGTTTATTCATAAGCAACTTCATTTTGATAAAATAGATTTAGTTTATAATCATATATATAAATTTTGATAAACAAATAATGACTTTTCGCTAATATTTTTATTAAATTAATATATACTTAACTTAATGATTATATTTAGATGAATGAGTTAACACGTTTAGTATAAGGAACATGATTTCTTCTAAGCATTTATAATATTAAAATAAAAATTTAATGTAAAAAATATTTACAAAATTATTTGAATTTATACAAACTTATGAGAGTGATCTAGACAAACTTTTTACAAATTGTATCATTTAATAATCGATTATAATTTTGTGTTCATAAACGACTAATTTAACAAATTACTAATTGAGCTAAACTTGAATTTGACTGAATTGATCCCGATCGAGCGGCTTATTTTTTTAATGAAGTCACGAAGCTAAACGACTTATCGAGTAGTCTTATTTATTTGCAACCATAAGCATTATTGTCTAATGAAGCCCATACTACCAAACCAACATTTTCTTATATGGATAAAGTCACGAAGCAAGTACATGAAGATAAACATAGAGCATAAGACATTAAAAAATCATCACAAGCCTCCAGTGCTGAAGATAAGTGCGCGCATAGATGTAATTATTGATAAACACTTGTAACAAACTCATATCAGCCTGATCTTATGTGCAAAACCATAATAAATTCTAGTTGTAAATCTGCGCCATGCGTAGAAATATCTAAATTTATTAAACGAAATTAAGATACTCTATATAACTAAGTTAGCATACTCTGACGTGTTATATGATAAATATAATTTTTAAAAATGTGTCAATATTAGTGTGTTGATCTCCAAATTTTGGTCAATCAACTTGATCATCTTTTAGTACTTCTTTAAAGCTCCTCTCTGTTTTTATATTAGTGATGAGAAATTTGGCAAACTTTGATTGAGTAAAGATCAGGATTAAAAGCAATTTATATAACATGCCAAATAAAGAGACATAAATTGAGAGAAAAAAAAAATACTTTTGGAAGACATAAATTGCAGCCATAGATTGTGTAAGCGTCGTGTATCCATTTTGAAAAAATGAGTAAATATAGGAATGCACGTAAAAAAAACTAAATTTTGAATGATGAATTTCATTCTTTTTCAAAAGAAGTCATGCATCATGACTATATATATCATTGTTATTTTTTCTTTTAATTTTTTAGAAATATAGAAATATTATCTGATGTTATCACAGAGTCAGTCCATAGAAATATTAATATTTGTGTTGTCAAACATTCTCAAAACTATCACTAAATAAACATTTAATTTGCATCGAAGTGCTACTTTTCTTCAAAAATTGCACTATAAACTAATAAAATTGGCAATTTACATCGTAATTAACCAACTAAAACCTGACACAATTTGTTCACTCAGTCTACATATTGACCATACGATCAATAGAAATAATAAGAGCATTGGCAATGGGCTAGCCATTTGCCAATGCAAGTCTAAATTAGAAGTAAAAATGAGAAAAACCATCTGCATTGGCCTAGCTAAATTGATGAAGTTTAACATTTATGCTACAGTATATGTTACCTCCTCTCTATATCTGGCGAGCTACTATTCACAGACCAAATTATTATTTTATCATTTCTCTACATTCCCGCTGATTCTTCCGCTCGGTTTTTCTCTGTATTCATCCCCAAAACCCTCCATTTCATCTTTCTTTCATTTCTTTCTCCCGAAACTCCCTTATCTTCTTCGTTTTCTTTTTCTCCCAAAGCTTCTTCTCTTCTTTGCCCGTTTCTTCTTTTCTTCATTTCTTTCACCCGAAACTCCCTTATCTTCTTCGTTTTCTTTTTCTCCTGAAGCTTCTTCTCTTCTTCGCCCGTTTCTTCTTTTCTTTGCCCTTTTCATCTTCAACCCGCAAGCCATAATCTTCTAACCCCATTCTTGCCGAGACGTTGCTCTTCCTCAGCCCGCAAGCGTCCCCTTCTCTCCAGCGGTTGCCGTCATCTTCGTTCTCTACAAATGTAAGTTTGTCTTCCTCGCTCTTCTCTCCCTCTTCTCTGTGTATTCTCTGTGCCGTCTCCTCTCTCCCTCTTCCTCGATTCTCACTTTATCTTCTTCGAGTGATTAAATCACCTCCTCTTTTGCGTTGCAAGGAGAAATAATTGTTGAATCGGCTTCATTCCATGAATCGTCCAGAAGGTTCTTCAATTTCCTCCACGAATCAGCTTGGCTCTACCCTATAAAGCATCTGCCACTACAAATTTGCCACTACCGTTGTGCGATTTGGTTAAATACTTTGCTATTTTTTTTCTTTTTGAGGATGAAATGGTATGGTGTAATTTGCCTCGAATCAGCTTGATGCTTTTTGTGCTTAATTTCTATTGGGAATCCAGATTGAGTTAAAATAATGTTGTTATATACTCAAATCCATCTCTTCCCGTGTCAAATTTGTAGCAATTTGTGAACTGTTTTGAGGTATTTAGTGGGTTGTATTGGGTATTTGTGGACTGCTTTGGCTATTTGTGAACTGTTTTTGGGATAATTTGTGGACTATTTTAGCTCATTTGTGGACTGTATTGGGATAATTTGTGGACTGTATTGGGTATTTGTGATCTATTTTGGATAATTTATGGACTGTTTTACCAATTGTTGAACTGTTTTGAGGTATTTAGTGGACTGTATTGGGTATTTGTGGACTGTTTTTGGTATTTGTGATCTGTTTTGGATAATTTATGGACTGTTTTACCAATTTGTGAACTGTTTTGAGATAATTAATGGACTGCTTTGACAATTTGTGGACTGTTTTGAAATTTTCTGGACTGTTTTGGCAATTTGTAAACTGTTTTGGGATAATTTGGGGACTGTTTTGTCAATTTGTGGACTGTTTTGAGTGGACTGTTTTGAGGTAATTAATGAATTGTTTTGGGAATTTGGCATTTATGTTTTGGGTAATTAATGTATTGTTCTTGGCAATTTGTGATCTATTTTGGGACTTAAGGATTGTAATCACAAAAGAATATTTGTGATTTATAACTATGGATGTAAATGAAAAAATTAGGTTGAGAGAAAAAATAATTGAAAAATAATAATTTTATTTATTAATAAAGTTATTAATTAATATATCAACTGTATTTGTAAAATAAAAAATATATATTATTAAAATATATAATATTTTATTATTATTTGAACTTTAAGATAGCTAGTCCAATGTGGACTAATCTAGCTACAAGTCCATATTATAGCCAAAATTTAACATTCTAGCTAAATTTTGGACTTGGCAATGGCTAGACAATTGCCAATGCTCTAAGGAGAGCATGCATTACATGGTGAATGGTGGTAAAATGTTTTTCTGGATTGCCATCTCTCATTTTCAAAGGAAATGTCCACCAAGTTTTCCTTTGGTTTGGTGGTAGGCCATCTCATTAGGAACCATATATGAGTAGGATAATTGCAACTTCAGGCCGGCTACTCAGCATCAAGACAGTAGAATTGAAAACGTTTTACATGAACAACTATCATCTCCAAGCAATGATCCTTTTTCTGAAATTATCAACAATGCATAAACACTATTGATGGGTCTTCCCTAGTGAAATGTTTGATATGCAGAGATTCAATCCATAAACAGAATCCAAATCTCATCACAAATCAATAAATGATCAAGGACCAGAGTATGTACCAACTGACAGATAAAAGATTATCTCTTTTCATTTGCTAAAGAGGGGAAAACAAGGAAACAAGATAATTCAAGCAAACCAAATCATAGAAGCAGAACGATGCTTGTGTCGGGTTAAAAAGTGTGAAATCACCGTTTGTCTCAAAATGTTAAATTAATGGGAAGAGATAGATTTATTTATTTTGTATCTTAACATTCACCCACACATATGGACCAGATTCCCTCTGAATGAGTAGCATAATGCTGATGAGTTGGTCTCCACTCACATGGTATGCCCTCGAATAATTGATTAGATTTGAGAAAAGACAAACAAACAAGGCATTATTTTCTCCCCTTCCGTGAATATTGCAAGAGAGTGTTTGAGATACTGGCTTTGTTCACTCAATCGACATAACGGTTCAATTGTGTTTCCTTCCAGCCTTTCGTTAAGCCAATTGGATTATGGGCATATATACCGGCTCTGAGGTTTTTTGAACGCTCTAGATCTAATAATTTGGATCAACTGAGCTTCATTAAGATATTAATTACAGCAAGAATGCATAGCTTCCGCTCTCGTACTCCAATGGAAGTGAAAGAATGCGGGGTGCATTTAGTTTGTCCAGATGATGCTAATTCAAAGTTCTATAATAGCATTGCTCCTTTTGGCCGTTCGGAATCTTCAAATTCAGATTTCCATCGACAATTTTATTTTACTTTGTACCAGAAACCTCCCGATTTTAGTGACGAGCTCGAAGTGTTCATAACATCCCAGATTGATAAGGGAATGCAGTCGATCGACCACCCAAGCTTTTCTTCTTTATCATGTTTCTGGTACGTACCTTATGGTACCTCCGCCCTTGATCTTAAACTTACTACTTACTGAGTCCCATCTCCATAAAGCATGTAGTATAGTCTTTTCTGCTTCTATCTATATAAAATATAATTAATGTTATGTGTATGTAAGTGATCAGGGAACCTTCGGCTGCATAATCATGGGAGAATACTTGACATGGAAGTCCTGCATGATGAGAAAAGAAAATTAGATTCAGCAGGTGTCCTCCTTTAAAGTTGAGTCCGTTTGAGCATTGGCTTGGCATTGTATCTTTTGGGAATGGAAGATCTTGACCATTTTGTTTACGAGTTAGGAGTTGGGTCTCATGTAGTGTCGGCTTTCCAATTGGATTGCAGTGGACATTACTCATCAATAACATTGAAATTAAATATATCATTTAAAAATCAAAAGGCAAAATCAAATCAAATCAAACATATATTTAATTTCAATGTTATGATTTGATTTTGCCTTTTGATTTTTAAATGATATATTTAATTTCAATGTTATTGATGAGTAATGTCTTGATGACAGGTTATCAATGAAGCAAACAAGCTGGCAAACTTTGTCTCAGGGTGTTCAGAAAAGTTATAAAAGATGTCCAAGTCTAGGGCAAGTATTAATTTCCTACTAAATGCTGATTGCAGTTTTGGTCGGCATTATTAATAATTTTTTTAATGACAAGAAAACAATGCAAGATGACTACATGAGCCTGATTTGTTACGTGTTTCATAATTTGACATTTTTTTTTTATTTTATTCTTATCTTAATAAAATTTAGTAGTACTTTGATCTGGGCATAGGTGCCTCATTGATGTGAATGTCTTAATTAATTATGGGAACAATTAAAAAAGATGGAGATGATGAAGGTATTATGTCAAACTAATGCTATTATTTGGCTTATCATGATTAATAATTTTTTTAATGACAAGAAAACAATGCTTTATATATTTTGTCCTATAATATTTGAGCTGTCACAATGTAACATCCGGCCCAGCACCCGTTCTATAAATTTTTTTTATAAGCTGAGATGAATGGGAAGCCCACTTTGGATTTTTCTTTATTTTTTAACGAGTATTCTTTTTTTAAGCCTCAGATCCAAAATTTCTTTTTGGCAATATATGGATTTTATTGGCTTGCAATTTTGGTTAAACTCATTAAATATTTTTGGATTGGATGAAATCTTTTATTATGGGCTGCGAAATTTGTCGAACAAGTTAGAATATTAGAGTTTGAATTGAAGCCTAAAATTCAAGAAAAATCATTTATTAAATCTAAGATGTGAGCCCAAATATTTAGAACGGGCCAAAAAGCCCAAACCTTGATCATCCAAAACCCAACCAGTGAGAAACCAACTACAGTTATTGTTCTATTTTTAAACCCTCACCACGCACCACTCTACGGTTTTTATTTTCAATCACCTATAAATATACTTTATCCCTCGTGCATGAAGAAACTCAAGATGCCGTAGCCTTCTCTAAGCCTACCGTTCGCGCCTCTATGGCCACGATACACGTGTAAACCACCACCACCCCTGCACCTTCTAGCACCCACTTCCCAAACCTACCTAATAGCACCCCCACAAACCACTAGAGCTACAAGCTGCCGTGACCCAAACCTCCTCCCCCGCTGCACCTAGACGTACGGACCGAGAGAAAGCCACGGCTAGCATGGTCGATGCATTCGTGAACCACCACAAAATCTTATCATGCTCGCTTCTGCACGACGATAGCTGCTAGACTACTGCCTCATGCCTCCATCCTTCACCATGCAGACCACAGAAAACCACCAAGTAGCATCATGTTCTGCTACACCGAAACAGTGTAGTGGACACAACTTGAAACACCCACCACTCCATCTTGGGAAAGCCACCCCACGTTCCTAGCCCCCACCCCGACGTTGCCACCTCAAGCCGCCATTACCCAACTGTAAACACACGTGGAGCCATCGCTGGTCATCACCGAAAAGCCCCTGTTTTTGGCTCCTCAAAACAGGGCACATACATCTCCACAATAAGACACTGCAAACCACCACCACCGAGAGCCCCACCATTTCGGGACCCTACAGAAACCTCCACCAAAAACTCTCCAGCACCTCACTAAGAAAGTTGCTAGTCCTCCAAGAGAACCGAGATGCGGTTGGAGAGAATCTCAAAGTGTGTTTCATAATCCTCCATTGCAGACGTCTGTCTTAGCTTAGTGAAGTCAACCACCGGGTCATCAAAGGTGTGTGTGACACCTCGCCAAATCATACCAAGAGACCATAAGGATAATGGAGTTTTGACCATATTAAGGGACTTAGTAAGAATATGAAGCATTTAGAGCCATAAGTCACCTTCATCACCTTTTTGGTCAAGAATTCTTTAGGCATCATTCTTTTGTCAAGAAACCAATAGGAAAATGCAAGGAAGAACCTAGTTGCATGAGAAGTGGGTTTAAGCATAAAAAGTTAAAAGGACCCAACTCTTGAAGAGAAAGCCTATAATGGGCCCATGGTAAGGCCCAATAGTGAGGCCCAAGATTATGCCCAAAAAAAATGGACCAAGGCCCAATAGGAAGCCCAACAGCTAGGCACAAATCCAAATAAGCCAAGGGGACATGTCAAACGGATCCCTTTGAGAAATTTTTTTGGAAACTACGTCTTTATCTCTTTAGATTAGATTAAATATTAATTAATCTAGACTAAGACTAAGTAACAACACATGTCATAACCATAGGGGACAAGTCAAAACGGTGCACTCCACACAAACAACTCACCAATTACAACCCAATACCCTTCAATACATGCTATTAATTTCTTAGCTTAATTTGCATAAAATTTCATCAAATACCGAGTTGATGAGCGGGCCCTAGCAATATAGAGAGAATCTCCTCCTTCTCTCTAGAAACCCCCAAAGATCTAAAATTGCAAGGGGGAGGAGCTCTGACCCCTCCCTTCCTCCTCCACTCCCAATTCTCTCTTCTCTCTCATCTCTTACTTCATCCCTTTCTTTTTATTTTTAAATTTTTTTTAGGGCTAAGGATGGAGGAAGTCCGATCTGCTACTTTCCAACGTTCGATAACCAACACACGCCCCACCATGGGCTTCCCAAGGCACTGATCTTTCAGACGTGTAATGAAATTCTCCGAACGGAGCGACGTGTGAGCCACATGCACGGCCTAAAGGTACGAGCCATGAGCGTGTGTAACCCACGTGCCACCACTTAGAGTGCTTTTCTGCCACCACGCGCGGCTGTTCTGGGTCCAGGACCACCAGTTACTTTAGACATGACCGTCCGCCATTCCTTCAGGGTGGCGCGTGGCCCTCAGCGCCATCACAACCTCTACTTGTCTTTTTTTTGTTCCTCTAAGGTTAAAAATGCAGATCTAGATCTTCCCAAGATGCAATCCATGTTTTCTCATGTATCTTTAATTTCTGCATTGTCTTTTATTTTTTAGAAAAATAAAAAAGCAACAACATCGTCTCTTCGGACCTTAGTCCAAAGAGTTGTGTCCTCCTCTCCGCTTTAGACGGAGTGTGGGGTTTGCTACACCATACTCCACTTAGTCGGAGTAGGGGGCTTGGTTACTTCTGTCATGGACAAAGTTTGTTGTCTCTTAGACTTAGATCTTTAGAGATTTACAGCGGAGAGTAGACCATGTCAGTCACGGAAGTGTGAGAAACTATCAACGTTGTAATTGGCTTGTGTTGTTTGCTTCAGGTCAACTTTGTAATGTACATTATTAATTAATGCATTATGCTCTGTGTATCAAAAAAACAAAATGCATAAAATTTATGAAACAAGCATAGCCCCACCTCCAAAATCAAATCTGGAAATTTAGACCAGAATAAAGATAATAGGCGACACTCCCTTGCACATTCAAAAGAGGAATGGTGCATTAAACATCAAACTGAGTATCATCATCGCTTTACACCAATCAACCAAGCAAAGTTAGCACATCTTTAGGCCATGGGCTTTGTCCTCAAGCAAAATAATAGAGTTCCAAGAATTTCAAACCTCCATTTAACCCCCACATATTTTACTTTGTCATCTTCCTATAGTTAAAGAATTGCTAAAAAAATTTTAAAAAAATCAAATACATTTATCTTACAATCTATTTTTTTTTAGAAACTATGCTAAAATAAACAATAATATTAATTCTAGAGTGATTTTTTTTTTTTTTATCTGTGATCTTTTAAAATGAAGTTTGGTCCTAAATATTGTGTTGGTTTTGTTTTTCTCTTGATGTCAAGTTTGATTGGCTAATATATGCATATCCAAATTTCTACCTTCACTATATATAATGAAATATGGATTTTGTGGACAATTTGAAAAGTCGAACTAAATAATAATTTCATATAAAAAATAATACATGCTAAAGACCTCATGATCAAACCGTACCATAATACATGCAGAGAGATTCACGTCCAGAATGATTATAATTGGAAGCTAGCTAGGCTAGTGATTTTTCTTTTTTTTTTAAGAGACGAGATCACATGTTTGAGATCCGGTCCACTTTTATTTGAAAAAAAAAAAACCTCCATATGACGAAGGAATACATGGCCACATTCAATTACATATATATAGAGAAAACCATTCCATGTGTCATTGACCAAAACTTAAAGGAAAACCAACTCAATAATGTAGGTAGAGACCATCTTCCACACAACTTTGATTTGTGAAGTACCACTCGGCATCACCCAATTGGCCAATAACTCAACCACTGCGGCAGACATCACTCAGTTTAACCCTATTCGAGTGAACACTTTGCTCCACACAACACTTGTTGTATCAAAATGTAGCAAGAGATGATCCACTGTCTTGCCAGTTTTCTTGCACATACAACACCAATCTGAGATAATTACCCTGCACTTTTACAGATTATCAGTAGTCAGAATCTTACCTAGGTTGTCCAAGAGAAGAAGAGTGTTTGGGGAGGCACCTTATTCCTCCACAATCTTCTCCATGGGAAATGAGTATTTGGTATAAGTGTAAGGGACTTGTAGAAGGATCAAACTGAGAAAGTACCCTTACCTGCAAGTGTCCACCATAGTTTATTGTCCTGCAATCCATTGAGCTTCATAGAATACACTAGGCTGAAAAAAGTCTCAAAACTGTCTATTTCCCCAATCTTGGGCTACTCTACTAAAGGTGACATTCCATTGGACTTGGTCCCCTGAACAAACCATGATGTCCGCTAGTGAAGCTTCTTGATCACATGCCACTAAGAAAACGGAAGGAAAAGAGTCCTTTAGAGCTTCATCTCCACGCCAAATGTCCCTCCAAAATTTTATGCGAGCACCCTCGCCCACCATAAATTTAGTATGGCAAGTAAACACCCCCCACCCTCGTCTTATTTGCTTCCAAACCCCCACACCATAGGGCTCATTCCCCTCTCTAGTACGCCAACCCCCCCCCCCCTCCCAATAAATTGCCATGTTTACTATCTACCACTAATTTCCAGAGGGCTTCCGGTTTCATCTTGTATCTCCAAAGCCATTTCCCGAGAAGTGCCTGATTAAATATTCTCAAGTTCTTTATTCCCAACCCACCTGACGGAATTGGTATGCACATCTTATCCTAGCTGACTAGGTGAAATTTGAAATCATCCCACATCCCACTTTATAAGAAATCACGATAGAGTTTTTCGATCCGTGCCACCACACTAGCTGGAATTAGAAATACAGACAGAAAGTAAGTTGATAAGTTAGAGAGTGTACTTTTGATAAGAGTCATCCAGCCTCCTTTCGACAAATACAATCTCTTCCACCCTACCAATCTTCGTTCTATTTTCTCAATAACTATATCCCAAATAGATAAGGCCTGTGATGCAGCCCCCAACGGTAATCCCAAATATTTTATAGGAAGAGAAGCGACCTTACACCAGAGAGTGCTAGCCAATAGCCGAGCAATACTGACATTCCCAACTGGCATTAATTCTGATTTATCAAAGCTCACTCTCAAACCCGACGCTGCTTCAAAGCATAGGAGAAGCGCCTTTAGTGCCCTAAGTTGTTCTTGCTCTGTCTCGCAGAAAATAAGTGTCATCTGCAAATAAAAAGTGAGAAACCGAGATAAGGCTCCCTATTTAGATCACCCACTGAAAATCTGGCCAAAAAACCGTTACTAACCACAGCAGATAGCATCCTACTCAGTGCCTCCATGATGATAACAAAAAGAAGAGAGGACAGGGGATCTCCCTGTCTTAGGCCTCGAGAGATGTTAAAGAAATCCTATGGGCTGCCATTGATCAGAACTGAGAATCTTGCTGTTGAAATGCACCATCTGATCCACATACACCATTTCTCCCCAAAGCCACATCTCTTTAATAAAAGTAAAGAAGGAAGTCCCAGTTTACAAGATCATACGCATTTTCCATATCTAGCATACAAATAATCCTTGCAATACCAAACTTTAATCTACTATCCAGACATTCATTGGCCATTAGGACTGAATCCAGGATTTGGCGACCCTTTACAAAAGCATTTTGTGGTTTTGAGATTATCTTATTTATGACCACCCCTAGCCTGTTTGCAAGCACCTTGGACATGATTTTGAACCCCATTTATGAGGCTAATGGGCCTAAAGTCCTTCACTTCCGATGCTCCGGTCTTCTTCGGGATCAAAGCAATAAAAGTAACATTCAGACTTTTCTTGAACTACCCAGCCAAGAATAACTCTTGAAACACATTCATAATGTCCTATTTCACTACCTCCCAACATGTTTGAAAAAAGCACATCGAAAAGCTATTTGGACCTGGTGCTTTATCTTTCTCCATTCTTCTAACCACATCATATACCTCATCTTCCTCAAAAGATCTCTCCAACCAAGACGCTGACAGTGGCTCAATAGAATCAAAACCGAGTCCATCTGATTTTGGTCTCCAATCCTTTCCTTCCGTAAATAAATGTTCAAAAAAACTCACCACATGTTCCCGAATCATAGGAGCCTCCTGTAGTCTCTACCGTTGATTTTCAGCATCTCAATGGTATTATTTTTCCTGTGAGAATTAGCCACTCTATGGAAGAATTTTGTGCTTCAATCCCCTTCTTTCAACCAAAGTGCTCTTGACTTCTGTCGCCAACAGATCTCCTCTAAAGATAAAACTCTTTCCAACTTTGAGGCCAGCTCTGCCTTACGTGAGACTTCCTTCGAGGTGAGGACTCTATCTTCAGTAATCCTCTCAAGATTCTGTAATTCCTCCATCATGGTTTTCTTTTGCTCCCCTATGTCACCAAAAGTTTGAGAATATTGAAGTTTGGTCCTAAATATTGAGTTGGTTTTATTTTTCCCTTGATGTCGAGTTTGATTGGCCAATATATGCATATCCAAATTTCTACCGGCCTCGACAGAAGTGTTACGGGTAAGCGCATATATCTCTTGCAGAACGAAATAAGGGATCTGATTCTCAAGCAGGTGTACAAATATACGGTACCATCCACTCCAAGGCTTCAAGAGATTCATCTTCTTTAATACTATATCCAAACATTTTAGTGATTTCTATAATAAAACAAGCGTCCAGAACCATCACTTCGAGAAATTCAATACCGGTGACTTCGAACTCTTCAGAATAACACTTTCTGATGTCCACTTCAAGTTCGCTTATTCTTTGCAAGCAGCGCTTGTAGGTATTGATTTGCATTCCTTGATCTGATCTGTTCCTGTAACACCCCGTTCCCGAAAAGACATTTTAGAATTTTCGAGGAGCCAGTGTGCTACTACTAAACTTAAATATAAAAAGCTTTTCCTTTTTAACAACGCGCCAGATACGAAAGAATTCCATAAAATAACAAACTTCAATAAATACTGAAAATTTAAAATAAAGTCTGCGGAAGCATTTATTAAAAAAATACAGAAGTCTTATGTGCTTATCAAAATAATTTATTTAAACCATAGAAATAATCATAGCAAAATCTGTCTAGGCCTCAGCCTTGCCTCCCGGAGTCAAGTCCTGTCCTGCAGTCTCATCTTCATAAATGTCATCACCTGGGGGGTTTAAAAACATGAAAACAAACTAAAATGAGTCGAATACTCAATAAGCAACACATCATACAGTAAACATAATAAACATAAGGTGTCTTGAAAAGCGTGCATATTCATAAATACATGCATAAATAACATGAGCATGATCATTAACTTATCTTTCACTTATCATAGGCCGTTACCCACTGTTGACCCTCGTGAGTTAGGGTTAGCGAATCTAAAAAGATTCCGATTCCGCCCGTGGCCGCGGGTTGTGGAATCCATACATAAGGAAGACAATACTGGGTGCACACTACCAGCATGCACGACCTGGCAATGCAATATGCCCATAACATAGGTACCGTTTTCATATCATAACATAGGCCGTTACATATTTTGTCAAATCATACTTGCATACTTGTCATTTCATAGATTTCAAAAGAAATCACATACATACTTGTCATATCGTATCATAGATTTCAAACGAAATCGCATTCTTTCATAAATGTCGTGATACATGTTTCATCGCATAAAATAATGATTTTTCATAAATATTTTACGAAATAACTCTCTCATAAAATTATGCATTTCTTAAATAATTTTATGAATAATCTTTCACATAAAATCATGCATTTTATAAATAATTTTATGAATAATCTTCACATAAAATCATGCATTTCATAAATAATTTCATGAATAATCTTTCCCATAAAATCATGACTTTTTCATAATTTTATCATGTTTTGGATACGTAAAAAGGGATTTCCAATAAAGGGCATACATGCATAATATCTTTTATAAAAAGACAAACAGCTCACTGTACATACGCGTAAGGATATGATCATGCTACTTACCTTGCAACGCTAAACCACTATTTTCGGCACGAAATCGGTCGCCTATAAAAATAAACACGTAATATACATAAATTTCTAATTAAACAAGAGATTTTATTGAAAATCTAAACTATAAAAAATATCCTATATTTTCTAAACCTAAAATCCTAATTATTCTAAACTGTTAATCTTTATAACAAAAAGATTTAAAACCCGTAAATAAGAGTCCACGTAAAAATAGAATTAAAGCTCAATATAACTATTAGTTCAATACGTATGCTGTTTGAGGTATAACTAAGGGACAAAAATGTAATTAACAAGAATCTACCCTTCTGAAATTGAAACCGACAGAAACTTAAGAATTTACTTCAACTTGAAGACAGGTATTTTTCTTGAGGGGAAAACTAAGCCGTGCGACATCCTTACCAAGAGAGGAAACACGCGACGAAGCGGAGGCTGAGGAGAGGGTGGCGAGTGAGGCGGCAAAGCTGTGAGAGAGAGAGAGAGAGAGAGAGACGAAAAGTGAGAGAGAGTTTACGGGATGAAAGAAAAGGAGTTCTGCCAAACCGAAAACAACCGAGAGAAAGAGGGGGACGACGACGATCGTGGCTTACCGGGACAGAGTGGGTGCCACTGGGTTGTGCTGGTCGGCGGTTTCTGTGGCTGAGGGTGGCTGGGCTGTGACTCACGGTCGGAGAGCTCAGTGCTCTGTTTTTGGGTGCTAAAACAGGGGAGGATGGCAGCGGGTTTATGGCTTTTTTCGAGGGTGGGCTGTGCGGTGGTTCGGCTATCTGGGCAACGAGGTGGCCAGAGAGACGAGCTGCGACGTGGTTTGCTTGGCTACAGCAAGGTGGTGCTGCGGTTTGAGGGGAGGAGGTTTGTGGCAAGTGCTCTGTGTGCGTGAGTGTAAAAAGACGTGGGCGGCAATGGCTATTCCCTTCAAGCAGAGGAGAGCTTAACTATTTATAACCTAGCCAGTTGAGAGTCAAAAAGGAAAACCCTAGGACGAGAAACCTGAATGCGGAGGAAACGGATGAAGCCGTGCATGCGTTGAATTGATACGCGATGGGAAGACTCACGATGGAGGCACGGCGGCTTGCATTCTTTGGTGAGTGAAACGTGTATATGTATAATTGTTTGAGAACCTAAAGAAAACCCTAGATAAAGAAATAAAGGAATAGACGTACATGTGTATGTGCATGTGAGTAGATTGTTTGAAATTCAAAATAAAAGAAAAAAAAAATCCGGCAAGAGGAGTTGTATTCTGAAGAGGATTAAAGGCTGGACAGAAAATAATAATAGTAAAAATAATAATAATAATAATAATAATATTAATAGAGCCTTAATAAAATTATTCAAATTTTATCCCTAAAAAAATATAGGGTCGGGTCGTTACAGTTCCTGACCAGCAAGGAGCCGAAGCACATGCTCTTGCAATCTTTGGCCATCTTGAACTTTTTAATACGGAGGTTGTAATAGTAGGGCCCGATGGAGACCATATTGGACTCATATAATGAGTTACCATTGATTTCCTTAAGCCTCGGGAGGACTCTGTAGATGCAGCTACTGCTTCTACGCTCGGCTTCTTCTTTTAACTTGTGGGCTTCTTCCGAATATTTCGTTACCTGCTCGTCGATGAGTTTGATCAGTTCCTCCTGGGTGAACTCCCGTATCGGCTTCTAATCATTGGCTTGAGTGGATTCTCCTTTCTTAGAAATGCTCATTTCCATCGTGAATGTTGGCGTTCTTGAAACTCTGGATGTCGATGCTCACTGCAGTGTGTCGACTCTTCACTTCAGTGAGGTGCGGCGATCTGTACTAGGTGGATTATGTTATTACCTCCTGGCTCCTACCCTTTCGTTTAAAATGACTACATGAATTGTTTGTAAAGTAATCTCAATTCCAACAACCTTAATAATTAACATATTAAGGTCAACCACGATATCAATAAAAATTGAGAAATGATATTTGAAGTGTGCAAGTACAATCATTTTAAAAAAGTGAATATATATACGGAATTTATATGAAAAAAATTAATTTTTTAATAATAGATATCACTCCTTTTCAAAATGATTGTACGACGCTTGCGTACTCTACGACTGTATATAACTTTGTATAAATTATGCTACCTAACCTTTCATTTACAAATTAAAAAGAGTCAAATGACTACAAATATTTTTAAAGTAATCTGGATTCCAAGAACCTTAATTATTAAATTTGAGTTTTGTTGTTCATCATCATTCCACACGGGTTAAATTTGAGCTTTTTATCAAATTAAATTTTATGTTTACGACACTGGAACAAATTTTGGTTTTTGGGATGAAATTTTTTGGAATAGAATGAAAATCGTTCCAAAATATACGTTTTAGGGACAAAATTCAAATTTGTTTACAAAAAATTGGCGAATGTCATTATCCGTTCGAACGTAAAATTTTATGTTCGAATAGAATATATTGGGATGAAAATATTTGTCCCTAATAGAAATTCTGTTTGAACAGGTACCTAACAATTCGATCTTAAATTTAATAAACCTACAAAACATCTAAAGTTAATGTTCGAACATCCATTGAATGGCTCGAACGGAAATTCTGGTGGGTTAGATGAATACATATTTAGCGGGAGTAGAAAATACGTTTGAAGGCTCCTATAGTACGTTCAAACAATGACAAAAATTTTAAATGCAAAAAAAATACCTTATTAATTAGTTATAGGTAAATATTTAGTTTATATATAAAAAAAATTATAGCCTTTAAATAATATAAATACATAAAGGAACTCAATAACTAATTTAGAAAAAAAAAAGACGATTTATATTTAAATTAATTATTCAAAACACAAATAGCTAGTGTCCATAGAGAAAACCAAGAAAATGTAAATAAAAGATATACACTATTGGCCCAAATCTTGTAGCACTGTCTCGACTCCACAAATGCGTGTCTCCATATCTGTTAATCGAGACATGATCTTTGACTAAGTCTCTGTGAGGATGATCCAGACTTTCGTATGCACTGCATTAGTCATTTCTGCTGTTTGTGCGCGGATCTCTGGACGCACGATATCTGGAATCTCCTCACGAATAGCAGTGTGTGATGCGCCTTGTGTAAATGCCTCACCCAATACGCCATAATCTCTCGGGTGTGCATCTCCCTAAGTATTGACCACCTCTGTAGTGGGTGCACGAATACGAAATCTCGAGTGTCCCATGCTGCTTGACAAGGTTGAGGAGTTGATCAATCCAATCGGCTCCCGAACACATTCATACTCATATGGTTGGACCCTTGTCGCTAAAAGAAATTGTGCGAGCAAGACCCCAAATGGCCATATATCTGTAGTAATATAGGTGGCCTCTGACCGAATCCTAGCGAAGATATACCTCGCTAGGTCGATAGGCACCCCATGAGTGACCAGTATCATAAACCATGCCCAATCCATACTAACCTCAGTCTTGTGCAACCTTGGATCAATATTGTTGACTATAATTATGTTCATGATCTTGAAAAAACTAGATAAGTCGGCCTGTTTGATGCTCTTGGTCCCATCATAGGGAGCAGCATTTGGACCCACAACACAACCAGCTAACGAAACTCATGATCAGTGAGGTCATCGAACTCATATACTACATCAATGTCTTCGTCCTCAGCAGTCTCCCCATTACCTGCAGGTGTAGACTCCCTTGGCATCACGCTTGAATATGCAATGGGCAGTCGAGGGATATGAAGAAAATTGACGAGTGCATCCACTGAGAATCTAACTAATTTTTCCTGAAGGGAGAAGGTGTATGCATCATCATCCTGGCCGACACCACCAAGTTCTCTATAGAAGTCAGATACGATTTCGATGTGGGCAATAATCGTGTTCCTCCTTTCGTCCTTCTGGTCGATGATTAGTGTCCAACCACGATTGAGGAAGACAGATGCCAGAGAACGACCCTACCATAGAAGATCCTTAAAATCCTCGATCTTCACCTGACGCTCCAACAAAATAGTCCTATTTCAGACTTCTTCGCTGGAAGGTTGCCCTGACCTACCTTGTTTCCTTCCTCGAGAAGCCATTGCAATGGGCAGAAATATAAAAAATAAAATTAAGAACAACGATTATAAAATATAATATATGAAATTTAGAAAAAATACTTATCTAACTAAAACACTATATATTACATTATCTATTTTCCTCTATGGCAAAAATTAAAATTTGTTGTGTAATACTCGAGTCCAAGGCCCAAGCCCATAACACAGTCCCACACAAAGGCCCTAACCATGGAGACCCCAAACAGCGTCGTTTAGGTAAGTCCCCTCTCGTTTTTTCAATTTTCTTCTTCCTAATACCTCATCCCCCACACCCAGATTCTTCTCCCCCTTTCAATTCTTCAACTCCATAGCTCCTCCACACCGTTTCCATTTTTCCGCACCAATGTAATTAGTTTTCCTTCCTCACATCAAAATCTATCTAAGTGCAGGTCACTCTCTCTCTCCCTCTCTTACGAATTTATGTGATTGTGGGTGATTTAGGTTGTGCGGCAGTTTGTGGGCTTTCAAAATTTGTCTCGCCGACAAGTCTCCTCACTGGAACAGTGTCAAATGGCGGTAATTAAGCCCTTCTCTCACTCACTCTCACACGCACCACTCTGATTTTCACTCACAAACTCCTTCACAGATATCTCCTCCCTTTTGTGTCATGCCATTGCAACGGGTCGCATTGTCACAGGTTGAATCTCCTTACACCGGTAAGCCACTTTTTCTCCCTCTAAGTTTCAACTCTCTCTCTCTCTGTGGTTCATGTAATACCCAGGCCCAAGCCCATGAGGAGCCCAGAATTGCAGGCCATACGGCGTCGTTTGGTAAGCCTTCTCCCTTTTAGTTTCTTCTTCCTCCCTTCACCCCCAACTCTTTCTCCACCACTCCCAAATTTTCCTTGCCCATTTTTCTCTTCTCTTCTCAGCAGTTTCTTCCCCTTTTGTTTATTTTCCACTCACATCTAGATTTTATCTCTCAACAGACTCTCCCTCTCTTGTTCTCTCACCTCTTGCAAAGTTCTACAATTTTCGGTGGGCTTCCTAGTTTGGTGTTGCCGAGTCCTTTGCTGAATGTGGGTAAACTCTCCTCTCACTGACTCTCTATTTTCACGCACACACTCAGCGTTATCATATTGATGACCTTGTGGAGGAATTTATGCATTAAGTTGAAACAAATGGATTTATGCCTTTGTTTTTTGGAGCCTTTTGATATGATACTTGTATTTTTTATATTGAGATTTGAGAGACACAATTATAGGAGACAGGTAGTAATTCTCCGACTCATTCGAGCACGGGGTGTTACAGTTCATCTTTTTGTTTTCGATAACTATAGATTTATTTCTAATTTATTTCTTTGAACTTTTATTATTTCTATTTTATTTCACTTCTGCTTTTTTCAATAGAATAGCCATGCAACACCTCTTTATTCGAGTGTTGTCAATTGCCATCAAACCTATCATCGGAATTCTGGTTGAAGAATGATGGGCCTCTCATTTATTTTATTTTTCTTTTTAGATTTTCTTGTCTCGAGTTCTTTGACAATCAGTCAGATTTTGCCTCTCATTCTCTCCTACTTGCTTTAAAATTTCAAATTCATCATTTTAGTTAGTACTGCCATGGTGTCCAATGGAAGGGGTTATTGAATAACTTTGTTCAAACGTTGCAAGGCCTCTGTTATATGTTAAACAGTTCTATAATTCAACTTAACATCATTACTTCATATCACAAGACGTTGCTAATGTAAAGCCCAAGCTTGTGGCCCAAACTAGTAGAAGCCCAGCCCCTGAAGACCCCAAAAATGACGCCTTTTCCAGGTATGACCTAACCCCTTTAAGTTTCTTTTCTTCTTCCCGTTGGTTTCTCTTCTCCCGATTTCTTCTCTTCCCCGTTCTCTACCTTCCCACATCTCTACGGTTAAGTCCCATTCTGTTCTGCTAGATTATTTTTCCTCTCAAACTGATGCTCCCTCTCACGTTCTCTCTCTCGCTCTCCTGCAATTTTAGTGTTGCTTTGGTGTTGTGATTTTGGTGGATTTTTAGATTGGTGTCACCGAGATTTCTCATGCCGGTAAGCTCACTCTCTCTCTCTCACTCTCTCTCTCCATCTTCCCCTCTCATCTCCAGTTTGTGGTCACAATAGCACGTTCGTGGGATACCCTCATCCCTGCTTGCTTACAGCCACCGTGCACCACCACACGCCACCACATTGGTGAGTCTCGTTGCCTCAATCTACAGCTTTCTAAGAATTTTCTCCTTATTTTATCTCAGTTTCGCACACCCTAAATTTTTGTACAAATGCATCATTTCAGAGCATCTCCATTTTCGTAGTTCATTGCCGCTGCCCACTATCAAGTCGAGTTTTCTTCATCTCATTGGTAAGCATCCCTCCCAAATGTTATTGAATTTTAGCCAAATCGGTATGATATCCACTATATGAAGTCGGATTTTTGACCTTAGTAATGTGGTAATATAGTTCATTGCTAACGACCTAGACAGCGTCACGTTCTTTTCAAATTCATTCGCACGACTTCTTGGTATGGTAATTCAAGCTTCCGCTTTGCATTTTACATCATTTAGCTTTAGGGCTTATATATTGGTGGGTTGGTTTGACATGGTTAATTAGGCTGTATATTGACTGTTAAAGGTAATGAAGGGTTGTTTTGAGTTTATATTTTTTTTCTGTTGGGTTCATTCGTATGAGTTGAAGTGCGGATGGTATGAGGGTGGTGTATACTTGTGTGGGATGATGTATGTGGTGTGATTGTGTTAGATTTGGGAAGACGACGGGCTGTCAATCTTGTGACAGATTGTGATTACTGGGTTGGTAGTGTAGACATGTTGTGAGTGGTGTAAATATTCAGGGTTGATGTGTGGGTTGTGTGGGTTAATATGTGGTTGTTTGGTTTTGACGTGTGTGTTGGTTTAGTTTTCCGTGCGTACTTTGTGACTAGGAGTGGCTAGTTGAGCTGTTTTAATTGCTGAAAAATGTGGTTGTTATGCATGATGTGCATGAAGTAATAATCACGACTGTTGGGTTATTTGACATGTTGAGAGTGAGTTGTTTGGCTTGAAGATGTGGTAATTTTTGCTTAACCGGTGTATGATGAATTAATTACTAGGTACGGGCTTATGTTAATCCGCCATTAGAATCAGGCAGTGCTGTAGTCGAGTAAGTTTGGATTTGTGTAGATTATTAATATGTTAATGTTTAATCTCTGGTATAGGTGTTGAAATTGTTAGAGTTCAGACTCAAGATTTAGACAATACATTACAAGAGTCAAGTAAGCAAGGTTCCTATATTAGATTTGCATAAAAATGAAAAATGAACTGAGGTTGGTTTGTAAAATGTGCATGTTACGTTTTAAAAGGAAATGTGAAAACAACCTCAGTTATGTATTCTGCATTCACTCATGAAATCTGTATGAAAGAGAAAAATGTTTTTTGACATGAATAGTGTAGACATGAGCAATATTTGACATGTTTCTGAAATATACAAAAGGGCAAATATAAAATATGAGATTTTTTGTACATGTTACACGAAAATGTTTTGGATCTGTTTTGTTCATTTGAAAATGATATGAATATGTTCAACACGTTGTTTGATATGATTTGCATCTGAAAAACCTTTGGCATGACTTTCTATTTCTATTCTGATTCTGATTCTGATTCTGGTTCTAATATGATACTTCTGATTATGTTATATGGTTGGTACAAACACTTCTGATATGATATGAGTGCACCCACATTGGAAACAAAATGGTTTTTCTAGTGTTCTTCCCGTTTGCACACTCGAGGCTCCAAGAACAAATAAGGGAAAGATTCACATTCTGATACAGTCTAGTTTGGCCACTGGGGATAACACAACCCTACCACGTAGGTTAAACATGATATATGATATGACATAGTGATATGATATGATACGATATGATACAATACGAAATAATAAAATAAGATGAAAATGTCCAGTCATGTTATGCCTAGTCTTTGAATATGAACAGTTGGTTTTTGAATATGAATAGTTTGAAATGTCGCTCTAATAATCTGATAAAACATTTTGAGATATGCATATTGAAAATTGAAATGATTTGTTACTACATTCTGAAAAGGCTTATGTTTACATACTAGTATATGTGCTTTACTTACTAAGTTATTGATAATGTAACACCCCGTATTTTAGTGTATTTTTACTGAAGGATTATTTTATTTTATTCAAAAGTTTATTCTCTTATTTTAAAATTGGTTGGATTTTTAGTGAGTTTATTTTTATGATTTTAATTTGGTGAAAATTATTTTTATGTGCTTTCTTAATATTTATTTATTGTTATGCATTTAAATTGCTTTTCATATTTAATTAATTACTCTGGGATTTAATTATTTCAATTTCACTTTACCATTACGTTTAAATTATTTTATTTAACTTGTGGTTTTGAAATCGTTTCCATTGGATCATTTTTGTGACCCAAGTTATGAGGATTAGACCTCATTTCTTTTCCCTCCATTTTTCTTTCCTCTCCTTTTCTTTTCTCTTTCTTTTCTTTTTCCTTATTTCTCCTTCGATTCTCTTCCCGCGCGCGACCCAACTCCCCCTTCCTCTCTCCGTCCGTTCCTTCTTCTCCACCCAGCGCCGCCGTGAGCCGGCGGTGATCGACACTGCCCAGCCCATTAGCTTCCCCAGCGGCCGGCGACCTTACCCCACCAACCTCAGCTCCATTCGCACCGTCGTTAGCCACCACGATCCCATTGAAGCCGCGGCACTCTTTCTGCCGCTGTGCCGCCGTCGCACCACCATTGGCCACCATCTTCTCAACACTTCATCCTCGACTTCTTGGCAACCCATTGGACCCAACCCCACCTCCGATCCGTCACCGGTGAAGCACATTCATCAACATTTCCATTTTGGGTATTTTTGGCCTTAAACCACCCCTTGTGCCGCCACCCACGGCCAACCTTCACCATCACTAGCTTCACCGACCTCCCTAGGCCATACCCTATCAATCTCAGGTCTTCGTTTACACCCGTTCAAAAGTGGATCTTTGAGACCCACGGCCACAGTGCATTTGGCACTGTTCCGTAGCTGCATTGTCACTTCTTGCACTTCCATGATCCTCCGGAAATTGCTATATAGCGCTGTAAGTATTTTCCCAAGAATTCTTGTGAATTTAATGTATTTTTGCACTAACACATTACATTGTATTTAAACTGTTGATTGGTTTTGCCGGACTGAGTCCGAGGAGTACGGGGGTCGGATGGTTTGGTGAATGGAGTTGTTTGGTTGGATTTGATTGGGTTGGTTATTGATGGTTGTTGATTACCGTCGGTACATGTACATTTCATGATTTCATGCATGATCATGTTTGTAAAGGAAACTGGGTTTTCGTGTATTGCATTCATGTTCATGTGTTTATGAAAACTGGGCTTTCATGTGAGAATGAAATTTGGGTGCGTGTGTATCACGACCCCAAGCCGAGATGGGGCATTATCTCGGTGGAGCTCCTCTGGTTACTCGGGAGCGGAATATACTAAGTAACATCCCCTGGATTGTCGCTGGGCGACAATGGGATCGGACGAGATGGTCTCGTGCCGACTCCGTGGTCCTTCTGCTGGCGGGGACTAGAGGATGTCAGGCCATGAACGCGCTGGGCGCGGAACTGGGCATCACTACGAAGCCAGGACGTGCGGATGATCCCTAGGGGAGATCATGGTGCATAGGGTAATAACGGATTAATTGGCTATTTTTCGGGAAAATAGTGTGTGTTGGATTTTGTGTAAATCATTTTCTGGAAAAATGTTTTACAGATATTTTGGCCCAAATGGGATTTTGGCGTGTGTTGGAAAATAATCATTTTCGGGGAAAATGATGTTTTGAGGAAAATGCATATTTCTTCATATGCATGCATGTTGGTTGCATTAAATGCATTTTATTCCTGAGGATTATTTGGATTATACTTACCTGCGGTACCATTTTGTTGTAACGTAGATTTTGATGCAGATGAGGAGGATGAGGATGAGCCTGAGGAGTTGGCTCTGCCCGAGGAGTGATTTGAGATCACTCATTTGTTATTTGGGACATGTGTTAAACTTTATTTTGGGATGACTGTATAACTTTTTAAACCCTTTTACTGATGTTTAGATTGTATTTAAATTATGGTACTTAGTTGACTTATCCGCTACTTTTTTTTTATTGTATACTGTTGCATGTACACACACATGGCACTATCGTTGGGATGCGTGACTGTATTGTCATCATCCTGACATCTCGATTCACGTGTTTACTTACATGGGGGTCGGGGGCGCCACAGGTGGTATCAAAGCAGTTCGGCTCTGGGTAAAACCACATGTGCTGTAGGTGCAGTACTAGAAAGTTTTAAAGTTGTAAATTGAAATTATTTAATTTAGAAGTTTGTGGTTTTTATTGGTTTTATTTTAGTTTATTGTATACTAATTGTTTGCTTATTTATTTTATTGCTTTAATTTATGGTAAGTTATTTTATTGTTTCAATTATTTTATTGTGAACTACTTCATTGGTTTTATTTATTTTGTCATATGTTATTTTATTTATGGAATTTCATTTTATTTTGTTTTGTTCAAAATTGAAAGGCGGATTAAGGATTGTGCTATGACAGGAAGATGGTACGACTGAGAAGTCCATTGTTAGGCTTAAACATTTGGTGTAGTCGGCCTGAACTCTTGGTGATTAGTTTGTTTTAATATTGAGGCTTGAACATCATGGTCAGGGTGAAATCTTTGGAGTAGGAACTCAAGTTGCTGTTAAGGAAGGGAATAGTTTTAAATTGCTTAGGATAATTGAGGTTTTAGATTCCGTAGAATTTTTGTAATGAGTCCTTGGGGTAGGAGGTTGTAAGTTCAACGAATTTCAAGGTTAAATTTACGAGAAGTTCATCTAAAGTTTGAGGCCCTATTTTTTTTTTAGGAAATAAGTTTATGGGATTTAAGGTGGTAGGTTCAACAAGCAATTAAGGGATTACTTAGATTAGAAGTTTTCGATCTTGTCGACCTTGATAAGCAATTTGATAACATTTGAGATTTTAGAATTTACAAGTTTTATAAGGTGAATGTTTTAGATTTAAGGTCTCTGGTCTTCAAGATTTTGGAAAATGATTTTTATCTGGGTCAAGGTTTTAGAATTGCAGAGTTGAAGGGCTGAATTAAAATAGGATTGATGAGAGTTGAGTTACGGATATGAGAATTTTTTCAGGAGAGAATTTCTTTAGAGATGGAAGGTAATGATCTAGTTCGTGTATTTTCTGAGGATTGAGGATGTTGACCTAGTTCGGAAAATGATTGTTTGTAGCTCGAGGTTTCAGTGACAGGTCGAGGATTTGATCCATATCAATTTTAAGGATAATAGATGGTGCGGATTTAGGAAATGATTCTTGTTGATTTCGAGGATATAGGGCCAAATGATGGAAATGGTAATGATGATCACTTGTACGTTTGGAGGATTATTGGCTTTGGCTAATGGTGCATGAGATTGATGCGTAGTAATGGTGAGTGTGTATGCATTTTGGAGAGTATAGGTCCTAGTCTCATTTTGGTTTGGAAGAAGTGGTTTTGGTAGGTGTTGAAGAGGAGTCGACACATTAGTAGTAATTCAAGAGACCTTGGCTTTGAGATTTTTTGATGAGTTGATTAGAGTGAACAGTTGAAGTGGGTTACTCAATGAAATCATGGTTGAGAATAGTTATTGTGATTATCTTTAGGAATTAATTGTGACCTGAGGTCACCCAGGAATTTAAATTTTTTGAGGCTATACTTTCTTTTGGAGATTGAGCATCCAGTTGGTTGAATTAAGGACATTGTTATTTAACTTGAAGAGAGATTGATGAGACATCATGTATGGTGTATAATAAGATCTTCGAAGTTGAAGCTTAGGCATCAACAGTGGATAATATGATCAAGTATGTGAGTTAATAAGACATTAGGATCCATGGGTGTTGTGCAATGGCTTTTGGTGGATTAAAGATTGAGCAGTATGGCTTGCTTTGAGGTTAATAGTGATGTCCTATTGAAGGAATTAGTCGTGTTAATACTAGCTTATTGGAGTAGAAATAGGTGGGCGAGTTACCAGGAAGGTTTTGATAATATTTTGGTGTAGTGAATGGTGGTTCGTGGTGAGTTTAGTCACCGCTTGATTAGATGTTGTTCAAAATGTAGGTGATGAGTTTTTGGGTTTAGGTTGTCAGGTAGAAGTCTCTAGGCGCTCTTATTGATTGGTCAGGTTGGAATCGAGCCTTTTAAGGTATGCTCCTTATTGTAGATGAGATGGATGTATTTTGGGTTGAGGTTGCTTATTTCCAATTTGGGATGCTGAGGTTGTTTGAGATTGGGTTTCTGTCAATGATCATGGATGTATTTTATGGAATTTGATTTTGATCAAGGTTGCGGGAGTTAATTGAGGGATTTGAGTTATAACTCGTGGTTTTGGGAAAGAGAGTATTTCTTCTACCAAATTGTGATAAGAGTTTTGGTTAGTAAGAATGGAGCACCTTGTACTCAATGGTGTTAGTTTTATGAGGACATAAATTTTATGCATGTGACGAATATCCGAGTGCGCCGTAGAAGCATGATATTTTTTGTTGTAGTCAAGAGTTCAGATTGTGTTGATTTTGAGGAATTAGTGGTGACTTGAATTTTAAGAAGATACTTGTAATTGGAGATTAATCATTTGGTTGTGCAAAATCTGTTACTGATGGTTAACATTGGAAGTGGCTATTAGGTTTCCAATAGTAGAATTCAATGAAGGTTTAGAAGTTGGAGCATAGGAGTTGATTGAGGTTGGCACATATTATTGTAAGGGCTTTTGATCATTGGAATTTATTGGATGTTGTATTAAGGTTCTCGAGGAAATGAGATTTTGGATAACAGTCACTCTAGGAATATTGGTCGTGATGTGTCACTGGGGGACTAATATGAGTATGTTGGATATTGCCATGTTTATTGAGAAATGTGCCACGTGCTGTCAAGTTAAGGCTGAACATCAAGGTAGACTTCAACCTCTCCCTATTCCAGAGTGGAAGCGGGATGATATTTCTGTGGATGTTGGGGGTTTGCCGAGGACCCCTCGTGGGAGGAACTCAATTTGGGTGATTGTTGATCGGTTGACCAAGAGTGCCCATTTCTTACCTATTAATAATACAGACTCCTTGGGTAAGTTAACTCGGCTGTATGTCAAAGAGAGTGCGTTTGCACGATGTACCAAGGAGTATTGTATCGGATCGGGACCCGCGGTTCACGTCCCATTTTTGGAAGAGTTTGCAGGCAACATTAGGCACTAAGTTGAAGTTTAGTACTGCAAATCACCTTCAAACAAATGGTCAAACAGAGCGTACTATTCAGACTCTAGAGGATATGTTGCGGTCTGTTGTCATGGAATTTCAAAGGAGTTGGGAGAATCATCTGCCGCTTATTGAGTTGTTTATAATAATAGTTTTCATTCCTCCTTTCAGATGGCTCCGTATGAAGCTTTGTACGGAATGAGTGTAGATCTCCCTTGTGTTGGGATGAAGTTGGTGAGAGTAAATTGTTTGGGCCTGAGATAATTCAAGAAATGAAGGATCAAGTTCAGTTTATAAGGACTAAAATGGCGGAAGCGCAAAGTCGCCAGAAGAGTTACACAAATACAAGAAGAAGAGACTTATCCTTCGAAGTAGGTGATTGGGTTTATTTCGAAGTCTCTCCTATGAAAGGCGTTAAGCGCTTTGGTAAGAAGGGAAAACTTAGTCCGAGGTATGTTGGCCCTTTTCAGATCGTAGAGAAGGTTGGGCTTGTTGCTTATAGAGTGGCCTTGCCGAACTATTTTGGTGGTATGTTCTTAAGTCTGCTCTTAGTTGAATCTTATTCCTATCTTAGTCTTAATGTTGACCTTGCCAATTTCGAGGATGAAATTTTATTTAAGGGGGGGAGGATGTAACATCCCGTATTTTAGTATATTTTTACTGAAAGATTATTTTTATTTTATTCAAAAATTTATTCTCTTATTTTAAAATTGGTTGGATTTTTAGTGAGTTTATTTTTATGATTTTAATTTGGTAAAAATTATTTTTATGTGCTTTCTTAATATTTATTTATTGTTATGCATTTAAATTGTTTTTCATATTTAATTAATTACTTTGGGATTTAATTATTTCAATTTCACTTTACCATTACGTTTAAATTATTTTATTTAACTTGTGGTTTTGAAATCGTTTCCGTTGGATCATTTTTGTGACCCAAGTTATGAGGATTAGACCTCATTTCTTTTCCCTCCATTTTTCTTTCCTCTCCTTTTCTTTTCTCTTTCTTTTCTTTTTCCTTATTTCTCCTTCGGTTCTCTTCCCACGCGCGACCCAGCTCCCCCTCCCTCTTTCCGTCCGTTCCTTCTTCTCCACCCAGCTCCGCCGTGAGCCGGCGGTGATCGACACCGCCCAGCCCATTAGCTTCCCCAGCGGCCGGCGACCTTACCCCACCAACCTCAGCTCCATTCGCGCCGCCGTTAGCCACCACGAGCCCATTGAAGCCGCAGCACTCTTTCCGCGGCTGCGCCACCGTCGCACCACCATTGGTCACCATCTTCTCACCACTTCATCCTCGACCTCTTGGCAACCCATTGGACCCAACCCCACCTCCGATCCGTCACCGGTGAAGCACATTCATCAACATTTTCGTTTTGGGTATTTTTGGCCTTAAACCACCCCTTGTGCCGCCACCCACGGCCAACCTTCACCACCACTAGCTTCACCGACCTCCCTAGGCCATACCCTATCAATCTCGGGTCTTCGTTTGCACCTGTTCAAAAGTGGGTCTTTGAGACCCACGGCCACAGTGCATTTGGCACTGTTCCGTAGCTGCATTGTCACTTCTTGCACTTCCGTGATACTCCGAAAATTGCTATATAGCGCTGTAAGTATTTTCCAAAGAATTCTTGTGAAATTAATGTATTTTTACACTAACACATTACACTGTATTTAAACTGTTGATTGGTTTTGCCGGACTGAGTCCGAGGAGTACGGGGGTCGGATGGTTTGGTGAATGGAGTTGTTTGGTTGGATTTGATTGGGTTGGTTATTGTTGGTTGTTGATTAGCGTCGGTACATGTACATTTCATGATTTCATGCATGATCATGTTTGTAAAGGAAACTGGGTTTTCGTGTATTGCATTCATGTTCATGTGTTTATGAAAATTGGGTTTTCATGTGAGAATGGAATTTGGGTGCGTGTGTATCACGATCCCAAGCCGAGATGGGGCATTATCTCGGTGGAGCTCCTCTGGTTACTCGAGAGCGGAATATACTGAGTAACGTCCCCTGGATTGTCGCTGGGCAACAATGGGATTGGACGAGATGGTCTCGTGCCGACTCCGTGGTCCTTCTACTAACGGGGACTAGAGGATGTCTGGCCATGAAAGCGCTGGGCGCGGAACTGGGCATCGCTTGTTGCGTAGTGGGTGCTCGGCCATGAACGCGCTGGGCGCGGAACTGGGCATCGCTACGAAGCCGAGGCGTGCGGATGATCCCTAGGGGAGATCATGGTGCATAGGGTAATAACGGATTAATTGACTATTTTCTGAAAAAATAGTGTGTTGGATTTTGTGTAAATCATTTTCAGGAAAAATATTTTACGGATATTTTGGGCCAAATGGAATTTTGGCGTGTGTTGGAAAATAATCATTTTCAGGGAAAATTATGTTTTGAGGAAAATGCATATTCCTTCATATGCATGCATGTTGGTTGCATTAAATGCATTTTATTCCTGAGGATTATTTGAGTTATACTTACCTGCGGTATCATTTTGTGGTAACGCATATTTTGATGCAAATGAGGAGGATGAGGGTGAGCCTGAGGAGTTGGCTCCGCCTGAGTAGTGATTTGAGATCACTCATTTGTTATTTGGGACATGTGTTAAACTTTATTTTGGGATGACTGTATAACTTTTTAAACCCTTTTACTGATGTTTAGATTGTATTTAAATTCTGGTGTTTAGCCACTGCGTTGTTTTTATTGTACACTGTTGCATGTACACACACATGGCACTATCGTTGGGATGTATGACCGTGTTGTCGTCATCCTGGCGTCTCGATTCCCGTATTTCCTTACATGGTGGTCGGGGGCGCCACAGATAACTAATCTCTTACCTTCACAATATTTTTAGATGATGTTGATGGTTCGGCTGGGGACCAGGAATAGAAAAGTGAGCAAGGCTAACTAAGGATAAGGAGTTAAGTACCTAAGGGCACCATTGCTGATAGAAGAGTTTTGTTCATTATTTGAATTTCATATTGTTATTTGGCTTAGTGAGACTTATATGAATTACCAGTTTATTATGTAGAAATTATTAGGAGATTGTGGAAATATTAATTTATGTTATTTGAATTATTATGTTGATGACCTGGTGGAGAAAATTTATGTATTAAGTTGAAAAGATGAATTTATGCTTTTATTGGAACTTTTGGAGATTATATGTGTATTAGGAGACATGATTATAGTGACAAGTGGTAATTCTTCGACTCCTCCAGGTAGGCTTGCAACCCGACCAAACCGTGCTTGATTTGGGCCTGACCCGACGTCCATGATAATATAGAAAAATCCTACCCGACTCTAGTCGAGTCAACCCGTTTGATATCGACCAATCTCAAGAAATGTCTTATTAAATCCCTCCGAACCCATAGCCTATACATGGGTTTCTTCTTCAATTGCTGTAAATTCTCTCAACGCCTCCAAATCGTTCTTTGCGTAGCCTAGTTCGAACTACTAGGGTTTCGAAAGCAAGGGTGAGAAGGAACTTAGACACAGAATCACCATGAGGGCCAAGGTAAGATTTGATTGTAGTTTTATTGTCGTACGATATTTGTCGGATCCTACTATTTGCTCGATCTAAAAACTTAAAAATGGACCCTTTTTAATTTTCCTAATCTTTTATTGGGGTTTGCTCTTTGGTTTCACAGTGGAAGAAGAAGCACATGAGGAGGTTGAAGAGGAAGCGCCGAAAGATGAGGTAGAGATCTACGTAGTTCTCTTGCCAATAAATCGAGGTTGTTTTGTTTCTAATCGGTCTTTTATTAGAGAGTCATAGTGTTTTCCATTTTTACGTTTGGATTTAATATCTGAAAGGTTGGAGTTTTGTGCTGTTGAATGAGTTTTTCCCTTTCGCTCTCTGTCGGATCTATCTGAGTCTACAGCGCATCGAAGAAAATAGGGCCCAACGTTGCAACAAGATTATGCCTTCGACCTCGTGAGCTTGGCTTCCTGTCAACCCTATCACGCAGCCATAGCGCAGGCAGGGCACGGACTTCGCCAGCGACAATGACTTAGGTGATAACAGAGAGAAATAGGGAGTGATGGAAGCTATGGTTTGAGATTTGGGGATGGATGGCATAAGGTCTGTGATTGTCGGATCAAAACCGACAGTTAGCGGGTTTGACCTGCAAGTTCGTCAAACCTGCTTTTTATCAGTTGGGTCGGGTAGTACAAACGGATTGGGTCAGCGCCTTTTTTGCACAACCCTACCTCTGAGTTCAGGGCGTTACAAACCACATAACCTATATTCCAAAAGAATTAGTCAATGATATAATTTGAGCCCCATTGGAACCTTATAAAGAGTAAGAACTTTTCCTTCCCAAGCAATGTGGGATCTCATATACCACTTACCCTTATCCTTATCATATGGGGTATCACAGCTAACACCATAGACAATGTTGTTATGCTCTTTATTTCCACGAGCCACACACACAGTTAGATCGTAATTGCTATATGAGTCTTGCTACATGATAAATATTTTGTTGATATAAAGTCATTAGAATACAAAACAAAACAATCAACTTGAGTAAAAAATAAACTTACCAACTTCTTAGAGATACGATGGAAAGTTCTTGAGCCTGCATTGTGATCAATTTTCAAGTCCGATCTATTTGCTTTGTTTCTAGAACTTTGCTCATGCATAGAAGTTGTAAATATTAGCAAGAGAAATTATAAAGCATGACATGTAAAACAAGTTATTTATTTACCTTAAATACTGGATCCTCAAACATATCATAAAGTTTCTCTTAATCTAAAGGTCAGACATCCTGAAAAGGATTGTGGCGTGTGTCGTCCTTGTTCTCAAACTTTTTGTTATGCTCATGATATCTGGCCTTATATTTCCGGAATGCATTATACATAAGCTCATCAACAGTCTTGCGCTCCTCCTTCTGACCAAAATTTAGTTCGCATCCATTCTTGAAACAATAAGACTCACGAACAAATTAATTGCATATTCTATATTTTGCTTAGACATTAATTTGATAAATGAATTAAATAATTACCAAACAACATTTCTTAATAAGCTCTTTAACATCTTGGGAAACTTTATGCCATGAAATTATAGCCAAACGTGTATTAGTCTATATAAGAGCACCTACATGAGAAGTAAGCCAGGCCGCTAGTTCTCCTTCACCTCCGGTATGATCGTCAGGAATGTTAACCTTAATCTTACCAACTTCATGATATTTTTCCAACGTCATGTCTCTAGTAGTACCTCAATCTTAATGAGATTGTATGTTTAGCTCTAAAAAAACTATATTTATAGTACATATGAAAGAAATGATAGTTAAAATTTAGTATGCTTATGTGTGATTTATCTTAATTGAGAAATATTGTTAGTTATTTTTACCTTGGTCTGGAGAGTTAATCTCCAGTGGTGAGTTAGTTGGGGAGCTAGGCATGGGTGGAGATGGGACGGAAACCTCCTTCCTTTTGGGTGGCATGATTTTAAAATACTGATACCTGCATCACATAAAAGATTCATCATAAAAGTGTCATGTGAACACAAAACACATCAATTATCCATATCAATTTCAGTGGATCATTCACCCTTCTCATTTATAGATACTTCAGATGAATCCACACTTTTTCCAACTGTCGCGTTAACAGCTTTAGCCTCAATATCTTCCCTATGCAAAGGAATCATCTCATACTAGCTCAAATCTACAAACAAGTTGAAGACAGGCTAACTCTCTTGGTATGCTTCTTGAGTAGAGGGTCATCTTTCTCTTTGTTTTGTCCCTCTGCTTGGAGATAACATCATATATATTTATTGGTGAAAACTTTTGTACAACTCGCTATTTATTTCCTAACTCAAAATCATCCAAGTAAAATATTTGAGATACTTGAGAAGTCAAAACAAAATGATCATCATCATACCATTTTCTCTATGTATCAATACTCAAGAAATATTTATCATCATGCACTCCCCCATCAAGGATTGCTTAAATCCCACCAATCACACTTAAACAGATATGCCACAAACTGCCCCAAATATTTCATACCAATTATATCCACAATAACCCCATAAAATCAATGCCCTCTCTCTCATAACTTCCTTTGACTAGGACACCAATATTTTGAGTTTTTCTATAACACTTTACCTTAATAGCACTTCCAAACAACAATGTTCACCACAACTCACATACACCACAATTAGTAAATACTATAAAATTAATAGAATGACCTTTCTCAATATTACAAGAACAAATAGTCCAAGTGGAAGAGAACAATTCAAAAATCTTAACAAATAGAAGAGAAAAAAAATATTTTGACAACCCTTTCAATAGCACATTCTCTCTCTATCACTCTCACTGATCTCTCTTTCTATCTTTCGCTGGTTTGGATTTGGAATTGCGTGAGCGAGGTTTATGTGTTTCTAGAAGTCTTATTTCTCATTTTTGAGTTCGAACATATTTAAATGACCGTTCAAATTAGTTTTTTTAATTTCGTACCGTACTGGCCGGTACGGCCGTAATTTTCCATACCGGCCCAGTAGCCGGTACAAGTATCATATGTGTTTCGTACCGGCTCAAATACCAGCTGTATCAGCCTATATTTTGGCCTTTACAGGCCTGTATTTCGGAGTTTATTTTATTTTATTTTTTTCATTTTTTCAAACTACAAACTTATTTTTTAACCTGCAATTCAAATTAGGCTATTTATAATTTATATATATGTATTTATATATAATTTATTCATATATAGACTAGTATTTTGGAATATAATTTATATATATATTTATATATATAATTTATTCATATATTGACTATCCCAAAACGATACATGAAACGGTACCAATACCGAAATATTTCGTTCCAGTGCCTTGACCGGTATGGCATTCGGTACGGTATTGAAAACATTGGTTCAAATGTGAAATCGATGTAGGCGGGAAATTTCTCTCACCTGGAACAATTCAATGAACAACTGTTCGAACGTCACTTACAAACCATTTGAACATGTTTATATTTACCTCACTTGGTGGAAAATAATCTCGCCATTGCTTCTCAATGGTGCCAACATAGTTTGAGGGGTTCAAACGATGTCTATTTGAACACAAAATTATACAGTGCGAACAGATAATTATACCGTTCAAACCTGAATTATTACGTTCGAACAGATATAATCTCTAATATATAGTATACTATATACTTATATATATATATTATATAGTATATTTATAGTTTATAGTATTTATATATAGCACTATCAAGATTATATATAAAGTATAATCTATATAGTAAGTATATATATATATAATACCCAATTTATATTTTACTTATATAGTATATAATAATATAATTATTATTATATAGTTTATAACTACTATAGTATAAATAACATACTACTATATAGTATAACTACTATATACTACCTATATATATTATATAGTTCTATAACTACTATATACTATATATATAGTATATTTATATTTATATAATATATAAGAATAACTAATTAAATGTTTTTGGCCCTTTTGAACATGATAAGTGTACGTTCGAATGGGTAAATTATTTTTAGAAGATGTTCGAATGTAAAAATACATGCTCGAACGCTATAGTGGGTATAACAGGTACGGGGGTCCGACCTAGCACTGTTTGAACGTTTCCAATTTCCTATCCGCTGCTCCCAACAAGAGAACTACCACATGCCGCCGTCAACGCCACCTTCAACCACCAATCTCGAACCCACAATGGGTATCTCATATAGCCTTCGATTTGATGTTATTTTACATGTAAATAGGTTAGTATTTTGGTATAAATGGGGTTGAAAATAGGTTTTGAATTTCTTTTTTCAAAACTCCATTTGGCCGCCATAACTGGCTGGAAAAACAAGGTCGGGATGCCTCTATGCTCATTCTGACCTTGTATTGTTGTGATTTGTGGAAGAATGAAAGGAATCCATCGAGTTCTTTCATTTTTAACAATAGCTTAGTCGACTCAGCTATTGCTGAGCTCGATCAGTTACCGTTCAATTGTCCATGAACCCATTTGAAAGTATGTAAATGAAAGTGTTTGATATGTTTACTTTACCTTTCGAACCAAAATGTGTATACCGTTCGAAAGGTAAATTTTAACTTTGTAAGGATGGCAATATGTGTTTGAACGTATAATGACACGTTCAAACGGTACACAAAATGTAACGCCCCAATCTCAAAGGTTTAGGGGGTTAACTCCTGTTATCTGATAATCAACTTCAACAATATTAATATATTCTCCAAATCCAAATGTATATTTCCAAGGACTCCAAATCAAACATAAATTCCTCTAATTTGATTTAACTACACATACTCATCTATAAGTTCCTCAATACAATAAATCAAATAAAATAGATCATCGGCCCCGCATATCTAAAATAACATAATAAAATGAACCAAAGTTTACATAAGTCTCCATAACCCATCTAAATATACTGACATCCATCTACTAAATAAAATAAATCTCCCAACAGCAATAGTACCCTGAGGTACTCAGCTATGCTCAGCTAATCTTGCCCATGCACTCATTTATTGAATCACAGCTGAACCATCAAAGTCATCTGAAATATTGTGAAGATAAAGGAGTAAGTCATCAACAACTTAGTAAGTAGAGAACATATACTAGTATGTAATTATGACCATTCACAGAGTTCAGAATGCAGAACAAAACATTTACTTTCAAAATGAAGAATCAAAACATTTGTTTTCAGAATATAGAATCAAAACATGTTATCAAAATATCAGAGTGAAACTTTCATAATCATTTTTATTCAAAAATTCTTTGGCATATCATAATCTGATTCATTATCTTCATATCATATCAGAGCATCATATCAGGATAGAGACCATGTTTAACCTCCGTGGTAGGGTCATAAACTACTATTATACAAGTGGCGAGGTCGTATACTACTATTATACCCGCGACAAAGCTGTATACCACTATTATACTCGTGGTAGGGTCATAAACTACCATTATACCAGTGGTGAGGTCGTATACTACTATTATACCTGCGACAAAGTTGTATACCACTATTATACCCGTAGTAGGACCTTAACAGAACATATCAGAAATAAAACAAAATCAGATACAGATACAAAATTAGAAAATCATGCCAAAGGTTTTCAGATGCCATATTATATCAAAACAAAGTACTGATCATTTCACGTATTCAAAAACAGATTCAAAGCATCTTCACTTAATCAATGCAAAACTTTTCAGATCTTATATTCGCTCTTTTTCACAATTCAGAAACGGAATGCTAAAATAAGTTCATATTTACACCAGTCATGACAGAAAATAATTTATTCTTATATAAATTTTTATGAGTGATGCAGAACATATGATTGGGGATGTTTTTATATTTCCTTTCAAAACATATCATGCACATTTTCATAAATTGTGACGTTCGAACGGAATGTCCTTCAAACGAAGTTATTCAATCGAACAAATAATTCAACCCGTTCGAATTTCTTCATTGTTCAAATGTGTAAGTTTGACCGTTTGATCAACTTTTTGCGACAAAATGAAATCGTCCCAAAAAAATATTTCGTTCAAATGCTATCAAACGCTTTTCTCCATTTTCGTTCCAAAAGTTTTTAACTAATTGTATAATTTAATAATCGATTATAATTTTGTGCTCACAAGCGATAGATTTAATAAAGGAATTGAATTAAACTTGAATTTGGCCGAATCAACCCTGAGCGGCTTAATTGTTGAATAGTCTTGTTTATTTACCGCCCTAATTATTCTTGTCTAATGAACCTAATACTACCAAACCAACATATTCTTGTAAGGATAAAAGCACAAAGTAAGGAATTGAAGATAAACTTAGAGCATGAGGATACTAGATTTATTTTCTAAAATATTATTGTAAAATTGAGGATAAACTTAGAGCATAAGTAGTAATAGTCATTTAAAAAAAAAAAAAAACCTCATACCAGCCTCTGATGTGCAGAACTATTATAAATACTAGTACTAGTTGTAAACCTGTGAAATGCGCAGAAATAGCTAAATTTATTAAATGAAAGATACTCCATATAACTAAGTAAGCATACGCTAGCTGACGCTTTAATTAATATGATAATTAATAGATCAACATTAAAAATGTGTCAATATTAATATTGTGTTGATCTCCAAAGTTTTTTGTCGAGCAACTTGATCATCTTTTATTTCCTAACTGCCCTTTGTTTTTATATTAATGATGAGAAAGCTGATCACAAACTTTTATATCTAGGATTATAACCTATTCATGATATAACATGCCAAATAATAAGAACAAATCAGCTAGTACTGAACAAATAAGTACTACAAGTGCATGATCAACGCTTCTAAAACCATGATGAATTAATCGATCGCCATTGTCGACTGATCATGATCGTACATATATATGAGATCGAGATTCACGTCAAGAACGATTATATATGATCATAAAAAAAAACACTTACCCGACGAATTGTAACCGAGCCTTCCTAGCATTTTTTATACTTGTAAGTTAAGAAGGCCATTACGGCCTGGAATGACGTAGCCAGTACGAGCAAAATCCCACCCGCTGCCGACAGAAGCAACCATGGCTTGTCAAAAAACTCCCGCTTGAAGCTCGCCCACTTCCACTCCAACCAATTCTGATAATGCTTGTCCACATCCTTGAACAATTTCCCCAAATAGAAGCCTTTATCAGCATTGAGTACCAAATCCTTGCCCGCACGGTTGATGAAGTCCGCAGCCTCGGAGTCGTCCCCAAGGTAATTGTCAATGACATTGCGCTCGCGAAGGTACTCGATGTCCTCGCTGGTGTTCACCAGGCAGTCCAAAAAAGTGGCGTAAACTGTGAAGTACTTCTTGCTTCTCTTGTGGCACTGTTCGAATGCTACACAGTTCAGCAACAGACATCTCATCAAGTCGTTGATGGCTATGTTTGGCATCTCAATCACACCTTTCTTGAGTTTCACTTCTAGGAAGCTGTGCGCTTTGACTGGACTGACCTTAATCCCTGCTAGCCGGAGCTTCGAGACGCAGTGAATGAATGTAGTCTCTGTAGGGAATTCTGGTCGCTGTTGCTCATAATAAAATGGCATTAAACTACTCCGAACCAAGTCCAGCAAATGCAAGCACTGATTCGTTTCCATCACGTTCATTGAAGTGAAATCGAAAATGTCTAAATCGAGTCTTTTCATTCTGTTCTTAAAGAATTCCAAAGCAGCATATATCAGATGGGAACTACTAACTCTAAGGTCAAGAATTTTACGGGTAATCATATATATCTCTTGCAGAACGAAAAATGGGATCTGATTCTCAAGCAGGAGAAAGTCCCTGTAGAAATACGGTACCATCCACGCCAAGGCTTCAAGAGATTCGCTGGAGTCGACTTCTTTCCTCGGTCCAAACATATCAATGATTTCTATTATAAAACAAGCATCAACAACCATCATTTCGAGAAATTCAATACCGGCGACTTCGAACTCTTCAGAATAACACTTTCTGATGTCCACTTCAAGTTCGCTTATTCTTTGCAAGCAGCACTCATAGATATCACATCGGATGTCTTGATGTTCTGCCTTAACCAGCATGGAGCCGAAGCACTTCCTCTTGCAATCTTCGGCTATCTTGAACTTTTCATCACGGAGGTTGTAGTAGTAGGGCCCGATGGAGACCATGTGGGGCTCGTATAACGAGTTGCCATTGATTTCCTTGAGCCTTGGGAGGACTCTGTAGATGCAGCTAGTGCTTCCAAGGTCGGCTTCTTCTTGTAACTTTTCGGCTTCTTCGGAATATTTCGTTACTTGCTCGTTGATCATGAAGTGGTGTTCCTCCTGCTTCAACTCCCGTAACGGCTTCTGGTAATTGGAGCGACTGGATTCTCCTTGGTGAGAGATGCTTATCATTTCCATGGTGGGTGTTAAACTATGGATGCCGATGTTCACTGCTGTACTGGCCATGGGTGGATTATCATACCAGCTCCTACTCCAAACCTTTGGTTTAAAATGACATGCAATTGTTTGTAAAGTAATCCGGATTCCAAGAACCTTTTGAAGTGATGCAAAAGTGGTCGCTAATAGGGGTGTTCATCCGGATCCGGATCCGGATCTGGATATCCGGCCATAACCGGATCCGGATCCGGATGCTAAAATCCGGGCGGTTATCCGCCCGGATTAATCCGAATTTAATCCGGGCGGATAACCGGATT
Organism: Juglans regia; assembly: GCF_001411555.2. NCBI lineage: Eukaryota > Viridiplantae > Streptophyta > Magnoliopsida > Fagales > Juglandaceae > Juglans > Juglans regia. The sequence continues at coordinate 4,706,482 of NC_049915.1, read as the reverse complement.
GAATCCGGATATCCGGATTGTAACCAGATATCGGATTTAATCCGGATCCAGATTATAACCGGATTAAATCCGGTTATATCCGGGTTATAACCGGATTTAATCCGGCTTTAATTTAAAAAAAAAAAAAAAAGACTTTAAAACTTAAAAAAATGTTTTTATAGCACTTAGTTTTTTTTTTCTTTTTATTCCTCGCATATTCTAATTCGTATAGGGCTCAGTATAAGCAAGCTGATCAGGTATATGCTTGCCTTCATATCAAATAGTACTCCATATTTTGTAAGATTTGCTGGTTTAAAATAAGGTACATGATTCATATCTCGAGAGTACTCTTGACAAATATATATATATATATATATATATATATATATGTTTTTGGATAAACATGCATGTACTGCATGATGCATGTGATCAGCATCCGCACGATCAATTAAAGCTTGGCTTTGAATTGGCGTAATCTCAAGATCATAAAGTTAACATGAGGGTCAGTCTGTAATTAAGGTAAAAGGCCAGATCGAGAACCTGTGCCGAGTAAATAAGTGTGAAATACGTATGCGGAGAATAGACGGGTACATTTGTTTTTGTAGTACTCTGGCTATGAATATCAGATAGGAGAGAATAAAGATGTGATCCATACAGATTGCTGCATTATTACCCGCGTATAGAGCAATTAAATTAAGGTTAATCTTTCGAAACAGCATTAATCATGGCCGTTTCCCTCTTCCTCATCCTCTTCTCTCACTTTGAAAGCTTCTAGTTTCAAAGCAGCATTAAAGTTTCAGCTCTTGTTCAGTCCATGCAAGGCTAATTCAGATCTCTAGCTAGATAGCTCAATGATTCTGCCCAGGGTTCTTATCGTCTCTCGACGAACTGTCCGCAAGAACAAGTTTGTTGATTTTGTGGGTTCGTTCTGATCTCTCTCTCTCTCTCTCTCTCTCTCTCTCTCTCTCTCTCTCTCACTAACACACACCATTTGATTCTGTTTATGGCACAAATAAATTTTATGCATGCTTTTTCTTGGGTTCTCCAGTTTTTTTTTAGTGTATTTTCCTTCCCTGAGCCATGGAGATCAAAACGTGCAGTGTCTTATGATCGCCAAATGTTCATGCATGGTTCTCGCTTCGAACATACGATTTCAATGTCACTTAATTTTTATTGTAAATAATTAAGAATCTTCATTAATTTTTATATCACGTACGTCTATAAGCATTTTTGGCGATATATATATATATATATGAAAAGGAGAATATCATCTAGATCTCATCGTTAGCTATGGAGCAGTGCCTGTGATCGTCCCAAGAGTTAGTGGAGTCCACATGCTGCTGGAAAGCTTTGAGCCCATCCATGGAGTTCTTCTCTGCGAAGAAGAAGATATCGATCCATCCCTTTACGACGCAGAATTGTCTGGTTTTTCCCTTTAATAGGCGGGTTTTTTTCGCCTTTAAATGACCCGGTTACGGATAACCGGGTCACATGACCGGATCCGTAACCGGATCCGGAGTTTTTTAACCGCCCGGGTGTAATCCGGGCGGTTATCCGCCCGGATGCACCCGGATTTCCGGGTTTCGGACCGGATCCGGAAAAAATCCGGTCCGGTTCAACACCCTTAATCAACTCAATACGAAAAGCCCATGCTTCTATAATTGTAATTTTGGACTTTATGGAGCAAAAAGTACACCTTTTTTTTTTTTAATGGAAAAGATTTCATTCATAAGAATGATTACACCATACAAATTAAATCTTCCGTGGCCATACTTTTGACCTCTGGAGGACCATCATCTAACCAAAAACATTCATTGACATTAGATATAGCTAGTTGAGCTGCTGTATGAGCAACTTTGTTTGCTTGTCTATGAACAAAATTCAGTATCCAGGTTAGATTGCGCACCAAAAACTGTTGCAGGTCCTCTGTCAATTGTCCCAACCACATGTTGTCTTCTTTTTTGAAATTTACCGCATCTATGACTACTTTGGCATCTCCTTCAAAAATAACGTGGTACAGTCCTAGCTCAAGGCATAAATCCATAGCCCTATAAAGTGCTTCTCCTTCAGCTTGAAAGACTGAGTTAGTATTATCCCTTGAGGCTGTCAAAGAGACATGTAAGTTACCTGCATGGTCTTTGATCACTATCTCCATCCCCATTCTACCATTGGTCTTGTTAAATGCTGCATCAAAATTGACTTTTACAAAAGGCTGGTTAGGAGGCTTCCAAGTTGCAGTTAACCTGTTCCTCATGTTGTCTTCAGCTCTGATCTTGTTGACTGTATTGTACTCACGGAACAAAGAGAGCTCAGACTGGGCCTTTGCTAAAACTGAACCTGGTTGGGAAAATTGATTTTGGAATATGAATGCATTCCTCCTGGCCCATAAATGGTACATTAGGATTGAGGCCAGATCAAGGTTCTCCTTAGTAAATAAATTGACCAATTCTATCCATAGAAGCTGAAAATCCAGATAATGTCTCCTCCATTTGCTAAAAGCAATATTTTCCCCTCCCCACACATCAGCTGCAGTGGGACAAACCCAAATAGTATGCACAGAGGTCTCCACCTCTCTTATACAGATTGGATAGAGGTTGTTATCAACAATTTGTTTCCTGAAAAGGTTGTCTTTGGTAGGGAGGATATTATTTAAGCATTTCCAAATGAACTGTTTTACCTTACCAGAGACTTCTAACAGCCAAAGAGCCTTCCACCAATCAGAAGTTCCCCCATCTTTTGATCCTTCCCCCAAGTGTCTCCCCTTGAGTGTAGTTGCTAGCAAGTAAGCACTCTTGACCGAAAATGTTCCTTTCTTTGAGCCTGCTCAGATACATTTGTCACATGTGCCTCTATTGCTTATAGGTATGAAGAGAATACACTCAGCTTCCTCTTCCTTAAAAATTGCTGCCACCAGATCTTTTTTCCAGGATCTACTTTCAACATCAATTAAGACTTCCAATCTAGAATCTAGGTCAAGGGTATTTGGAGGGGTTTGGATCTGGTATGTCACTGGTCTTGGCAGCCACTTATCCTTCCAGATTTTTGTGCTAGCTCCATTGCCTATCCTCCAAACAGTTCCTTCTTTTAACAGCTCCATACTAGACCAAAGACTTTTCCATAGAAATGAAGAAGACGAGCCTTTCAATTTGGCCACCAATAAATCACAATTCTGAAAGTACTTCTGTTTGAACACTTTGGACACTAGCGAATGGGGTTCCTTCATCAGCCTCCAAGCTTGCTTGGCCAGAAGAGCTTTATTAAAGCTACTGAGATCCCTGAAGTCCAGACCACCTTGGTTCTTTACCAGTCCCAGAGAGCTCCATGTTTTCTAGTGAATGCCTCTTCCTTCTCCCTTATGGTACCACCAGAACCTAGCCAAAAGAGTCTCAATTTCTTTTAGTAGTAGTACGGGCATTTTAAAGATACTCATTGTGTAGGCTGGAATAACTTGTAGTACACTCTTTATAAGAATTTCTTTCCCTGCAAAGGACAAAAACATAGTCTTCCAGCTGTTGATTCGTCTCCAAATCTTATCTTTTAGGCTTCTAAAGGTCTCATACTTTGATCTCCCAACCAGAGTTGGGAGACCAAGGTGCTTGTTGTAGTTGTTGTTTCTAGAGCCATTTACTTGCTGAAGTATAAAAGCCCTTGCTTCCTCTTTTGTATTTGAGCTGAAAAATACACTTGTTTTTTCTTTCTTTAAAGTTTGCCCAGATGCCTCCTCAAACTGCCGCAAAAGGTTATATATTAGATACCACTCAGCTAGCATAGCTCTACAAAAAATAACACAATCGTTGGCAAATAGAAGATGATTTATTTTCATCCCTCCTCGTGTAACAGTTGCTCCCCTGATCAGTCCCTTTGATTCAGTTGTATTCAACATAGAGGTAAGGCCTTCAGTGCAAATTAGGAATAAATAAGGTGACAGTGGGTCGCCTTGGCTCAATCCTCTAGAGGGGAAAAAAACCTCACCTGGTTCCCTATTGATAACAACAGAGTAAGAAACAGACTTAACACATTTCATCACCAAGTCCGTCCAGTTCTAACTAAAGCCCAACTTAAGGAGCATGGCCGCTAAAAAATCCCACTCTACTCTATCATAGGCTTTGGACATATCCAATTTGATGGCCATGGAACCTGCCCTTCCTTTCCTTTTGGAATACATAAAGTGGAGTAACTCATATGCAACCATTATATTATCGGTTATCAGCTTGTTTGGAATAAAAGCGCTTTGATTCCAGGAAATCACCTTATCCAAAATCTCTTTCATCCTATTTGCCAGTACCTTAGAGATCAATTTGTAACTCATGTTGCAAAGAGAAATAGGCCTAAACTCACGCACTGAAGTAGGGGACTTTACCTTGGGAATGAGGACCAGATGAGTATGGTTCCAGCCTTTAGGGAGATTTCTATGAATGAAGAAATATATAACAGCTTTAGAGACGTCATGACTAACAATTTTCCAGTGATCCTGGTAAAAACCAGCGCTGAAACCGTCGGGTCCTGGAGACTTGAAAGGGGACATTTGCCTGAGAGCCACCTCCACTTCTTCAACTGTGCAAGGCCTATCCAGCTGTTGGAGCATTTCGTCAGTCACTCTTGAGACAACCCCTTGTGTACATTGATTGATGCTAGCTGGACTGGGCTTTGACGATTGGAAAACTGCAGAAAGAAGCCTGTTAAACCCTTTTGCTATATCACTCTTTTCTGTCAACTCAGCTCCTTCCATATATATAACTCTATTAATAGTATTTCTCTTCCTTCTTTGGTTTACACAGGCGTAGTAGAACTTAGTGTTTCTATCGCCCCCTGTCAGCCAGTGTTTCTTTGCCCTTTGTCTCCACCAAGTATCTTCTTGATCCAAGAGAAATTCGATCTCTTGTTGGAGCTATTTTTGCTTGGTCCTTCATCTTTCTGCATTTGGCACAATACATTAGACTTATCCTTAATAGCTTTTGTTCTCTCCCGACCCAACTTCCTGCTCCACTGTGTAAGCTGCCTTTGTGTTCTATCCAATTTTTTTGACACACTGTCCAGCCCGCAGTCACTCCCTGGTCTGCCTAGCTAAGCTTCAGATACTACACCATCGCAGCCCTCCTCTTTGTTCCAGCCCAATTCATACTTGAAAGGATAAAAATGCATGCGAGCAAAGGACCTATCTGGGAGGCATTTCAGCAATATTGGGTTGTGGTAGGAGCACACAGCTGGTAACGTCTCCACCGAGACATCGGACGCCATTCGCGATGGCTCTATCGAGTCTCTCTTTTGTGAAAGTCTCATCTTCGTGACAATTGTGCCGAGTAAATTGGTTGCCTTGCCACCCCAAGTCGGAAAGATTACCTTCTTCCATAAAGTTTCAAAACATACCCATAAGTTTTCACTTCTAGGCTTTCCCCCCACCTTTTCTTCCTTGTACAAAACCTCATTGAAGTCTCCTATAATACCCCACCCCCAACCTCCGGCTTGCAAGAAGAGAGCAAATCCCAAGTCTAACTCATCAGGTTCGAATTTGGGTGCCCATAAAAGCAAGACAGGAGCCATTCGAATTTACACTGCTTATCATTTATGGTAACGTTTATGTGGTGTTGTGAGTAATTGACCAAATCCAGAAGATCCTCTTGTTTCCATAACAGCATGAGCCCTCCACTCCTCCCTAACGCCTCAACTACAATGCATCCATCAAACAAGAATCTCCTTGCAACCCTTTGAGCCTTAGCATAAGATAACTTGGTCTCCATCAAGAAGACCACGTCGGGTAACTTGTCTTTTACTAACTAGCAAAGGAATTGGACTATTCGAGGATTCCCAAGCCCCTGATAGTTCCAACTTACAATCCTCATGGTGCCCAGGGGGGTTGGCTCGCAGCCTCCGCCGATATAGAGAGGAAATCGCTAGCATCATTCCTTTTCTCAACTCGGGATGACCGTAACTTTTTGGGTGGAAGAGAACATACCTGATTTGTATATGCAACCCGTTTACCGCCAAAACACGGTAGAGGTCCAGAGGGAGCCTGATTGGTCCTCTGACCATGAGCACAGTGCTTCCATTTTCTCTCCCCTTGCCTTTTCTCGAAGGTTCGGTAGTTGAAAACAGAGGCTTCCCACCTTCAATAGCTTCTGAGTATGTCGTAGTAACAATAGGTGGCTGGGCTGGTGGACCCTTAAAATCTACACTAGGCTTTAACCCATCTCCTGATCCTGACCCATTTAGAAATTGGGTCTCTAAAACGATGTCTGATCCGTCAACTAAGCCTGCAGTAAAACTGTCTTCCTTCTGGATTTCCTACGCAAATTCCTTTCTAATCACTATTGAAGTTTCAGTAGCCAAGCCTCGATTTTCTTCCTTAAATTCCGCTGAGGACGGCTCTGTGTTTCCCGAAGCTGAGTTTCCACCCCTTTCCGAGTTTCTAGTAAACTGTGACTGAGGGATAGCATGAGTGGCTTGTCTTGTCTCCAACCAGTTCTCCGGATGTCTGTTACCTGCGCTGCACGCGGAGGCTTCCTCCTCCATCCTTTTGCTTTCCTTACCCGTTTCCTCTGCCCCACCACTTCTAAAATAACCATGTTGCAAAGCCCACCGTCTCAGGGCCCTTTCGACACGTAGCCAAGATCCAAACTGGGCGCCTGGAGCACCTTCCTCCCCTTGACCCCCACACGATGATAGAAAACCCTGCTCGCCATGGAGAATACAACCACACTGGAAACAGATCATGGGTAGTTTCTCATAACGGAAATTAATCCAATGTTTAGACCCCTGGTAGCTAATGAAATGCCCCCGAGCAATAGCCTTAAAAATGGATATCTCCACCTTAACCCGGAGACAGCGACCCCACCTAATGCCGTCATCCTCCACATTGACTTCCAACACCCGACCCACCGAACTGCCAATATGAGTTCCCCATTCCTTGGTCATACAGCCCAAGGGTAAGTTATGTATCTGTAACCAGAAAGCTTCCCGTTCAAAAGATAAATTCCCTGGTCTAACATCTCCTTCGTAAGGCATCATCAGAAAAAGTGCATTATCAAAAAACCACGATTTACCATCAAGAATTCTGAGTTTATCTGCATGAGTCTCAAAAGTTATAATAAAGGTGTTCTTGTTCACTTCTTGGAATATAGCCCTTTGACTAATCCTCCATATTTTTGCCATAGCATTGCTGAGAACTTCCTTTCCCACTACTTGGTCTGAACAGATCTTTCCAATCAAGCTTCTCGCTCCCTTTTGTTCTATTTCCTTTCCCTCCGCCCCACTATCGATTTCCAAGACCTCACCTTCCTCCTCAGTCAGACTAAGCTTCCCACTTGGAAAAGAGAAACCTAAATGACCTAAGCCAACCTGAGTAAAAACTCTTTCACCTCCTCTAGCTAAAGACGGAACTCGAGCCAGAGAGGAGACTGAGCAAAAAGCATACCTCAATTCTAAGGAAAGTAGCAGCTTTTATGAAAGTGAAAGTGGTGGAAATGAGGTAGGTTGGTTTATCAGAGACAAATGGGAAGAGGAGAGGATGATTTTTCCCGAGACCCATTCATTGTCTAGTAAGTAGTCAGATTTGCTGCTTTGAAAAATACAAAAAGCTATAGACATGGAGGCTTTTGGTGAATAAAAGCAAAATTATAATTTCTTCAGCAGAAAGATTTTGGAGTTTTGTTGTTCATGATTTTTATAAATTACATATCATATTTAGTTTTTTATTTTTTTTTTATTTTTTTAAGTTTTATTTTTCTTAAACTAATTGAATTCTTCTATACATTATTCATATACCACATATTTGATAAGAAAAAAGAAAAAAAAATGGTGTATAGTGTATGAGGATAAAAAATAAAATAAAAAAGTGTAGTGTATAATGTGTGAATGATGATTAGAATTTTTCTTTTAATTAAGACCATAAACGAGTTGAGTTTGAAGAACAAATAACTAATCAAGTAATTTTGTTCATTTAATTTTATCAAGTTAAATTTTATATTCACGTAGAACTCGTTCACGATTCAAGAGAGTTCGACCTTATTCATGAGTTTCATTTTGATAAAATGGATTTATTTTATAAATTTATATATAAATTTTGACAAACAGACAAGGACATGGCTGGCTAGTATACAATCTCCAAGAGTTGAAAATTTTACTCTAGGTCTTAGGTGAGCGGTGTCATGGACAGTCTTCACATGTAAGCATTACAAGAAACATAAGGGATTCATCAAAGAAAAATATTACTTTGTCTATTCAATTTATCTCTCATTTTGACACCTCATATATTTTATTTTTTAATTTTTTTTTACTTAACAGTTAAGTAAGTGACTATTAGTATATTGCTATTTTTTTTTTATATTTTTTAAAAATATTTTAAAATGATAAAAAATATGAATAAGAAAATTGAAAAAAAAAATAAAAACAGAATTTTAGCCTACCGGTCAAAATGAGCGGTGCTACTCAGGCAGCAGTGTAGCATAGCTCTTCAACAAAAAGATCTCACACATCGTTGTGGCTAGCACGTCTCCCTTCTTTCTTTCTTTTTTTCTCTTTTTTTTTTCTCTCTCTCTCTCTCTTTCTCCCCCCTCTCCCCTCCTCCACCTTTCTCTCTCTTTCTACCTCCTGGGATGGTTCCCGACCACCACAAACGGCCAAAGGACATCGACCATTAACCATGCAAGCCTTCGACTTAGATCCCGACCATACTGGCCACCTAATGGTGGCCACGCAGCGGTCGACCAAGCACACAATGTGTGCCCTTTCCCTCTCTCTTTCTCCCTCCTAGGATGGTTCCCGACACCACAGATAGCCAAAGGATGGCGACCGTTGATCACGCAAGCCATCAGCTCAAATCCACCACCCTGGCCACCTAGTGACGGCCATGCAATGGTCGGCCACGCACATAATGTGCGGAATGTGCGTCAACGTGCACAATGAGCTGTCGTGAGTTCCACGCCGATGGTACCGCTTGGACCGCAGGTGTCTTCTGCCCACCCTAAGGCAGTCACCGACCACAATGGCCAGCATGGAGAGAGGGCACAGGGAGAGGGCAAGGGTGGCAGCCATGGGGGGAGGGCAAAAAGAAAGAGAAAAAAATAGGGGAGAGATGAGCAATGTGTCACATCAGTGTGTGGAATCCCTTTTGTGGGATTCCTTTGTGTCTATAGTGTTTTTCTTTTAATTAAAGGTGTAAATGAGTCGAATTTGAAAGAGGAATGTGTGGTCAAGTCTAATTGGCTTGATTTTTATTCGAGTTTATACAAGCTTGTGAGAGTTTTGACAAGTTTTTTACAAGTTGTATCATTTAATAATCGATTATAATTTTGTCTTTATAAACGGCTGATTTAACAAATTACTAATTGAGCTAAACTTGAATTTGACTGAATTGAGAGGCTTATCGAGTGGTCTTATTTATTTACAACATAAGCAATCTTGTCTAATAAGATACTCTATATAACTAAGTTAGCATACTTTGACGGGTTATATGATAAATATAATTTTTAAAAATGTGTCAATATTAGTGTGTTGATCTCCAAATTTTGGTCAATCAACTTGATCATCTTTACTTCTTTATAGCTCGTCTTTGTTTTTATATTAGCGATGAGAAATTTGGCAAACTTTGATTGAGTAAACATCAGGATTAAAAGCAATTTATATAACATGCATGCCAAATAAAGAGACATAAATTGAGGGGGGGAAAAAAACATGCTTTTTGAAGACATAAATTGCAATCATGGGTTGTGCAAACGTTGTATATTCATTTTGAAAAAATGAATAAATATGGGAATGCACGTAAAAAAAATTAATTTTTTAATAGTGAACTTCACTCATTTTTAAAAGAAGTGCACTATGACTGTATATAGCATTGTTATTTTTTCTTTTAATTTTTGAGAAATATAGAAATATTATTTGATGTTATCACAGAGTCAGTCCATAGACGTTAATATTTGTGTTGTCAAAAATTCTCAAAACTATCACTAAATAAACATTTAATTTGGATCGAAGTGCTACTTTTCTTTATAAATTGCACTATAAACTATTAAAATTGGCAATTTAAATCATAACCAACTAAAACCTGACAATTCGTACACTTAGTCAACATATTGACCATATGACTAATAGAAAAAAAAAAGGAGAGCATGCATTACATGATGGTGAATGGTGGTAAAATGTTTTTCTGGATTGCCATCTCTCATTTTCAAAGGAAATGTCCACAAGGTTTCCTTTCTTTTGGTGGTAGGCCATCTCATAATGCTGATGAGTTGGTCTACGGCCACTAACATGGTATGCCCTCGAATAATTGATTAGATTTGAGAAAAGACAAACAAACAAGGGATTAGAGAGGGAGAGGGGAGTCCGTGGTGGCTGGATTTGTGAGGGGTGGTCGCCGGTGTGAGGTGGTGGAGGTGTGGTGGAGGTGCGGTGGTCTGGGTAGCCGCACACGGCAACGCATGGAAGAGAAATGGGTTTTACCCATTTCGGCTAGCTTACCGTGAAAAGAGAGGGAGAGTTGTGCATGGGGTTCACCGATGGAGGGAAGGAGCTCACCGTGAGGAGACGCCGGTGGTGGGGGCGGTGACGGGCTGAGCAAGGGAAGGATCGGCTTGGGAGATGGCAGCGTGCGACATAAGGGAGAGGGAGGAGAGAGAGAGAGGGGAGGGAAAAGTGAGGTAGAAAGAGAGGGGGCTGGGCATTTAATCCAGTCCCTTCATCTTAGGATCTACAAAACGATCTAACGATGAACTTTAAATATTGATTTGAAAATACGTAAGCATTAACTTAATTAAAAGCACTAAGAGGAATAAATGTAGAATATTATTTAAACTAAACTTTAGTTTATAAAATAATATTCCTTCGTCATTAATGAAATGATGAGTCTTATTTAATATATTTAAAGGAAAAAACCATTTAATTAATTAGAGTTTCAACATAGTTTAAATCTCATAATATTTTAAATAGCTGAGATCATTTAAATAAATGATATAAAAATGATTTCTGACAATTATAACATTTTTGGAACTCTTCAAAAATATTATAATTATCTTATTTAAAATCGAGTTTAGTTCAATAACATTGGAAATACCTCATATAAATATTTTCAGTGCATTTAAAACACTAGGCGTACTTTAGAAACCACATAGTATCTTTAGAAACACGCCATTGAGGTTCAGCACGCATGAAGAGGCTTGTAGTTGCTAGAAAGAAGGACAGACTGTTACATGGTTTCCATCCTAGGAATTTGCTTACGTAAAAAAGAATGAGCCTTTCATCAGAAAGAAGGAACGGGGTGTTACATTCTCCCCACCTTATAAATTCCATCCTCGGAATTTGCTTAGATCAGAAAGGAGCGGGGTGTTACAACCTCAGCCTTAACGAGATTGTACGTTTAGCTCTAAAAAAACTATATTTATAGTACATATGAAAGAAATTATAGTTAGAATTTAGTATGCTTATGTGTGATTTATCTTAATTGAGAAATATTGTTAGTTATTTTTACCTTGGTCTGGAGAGTTAATCTCCAGTGGTGAGTTAGTCAGGGAGCTAGGCATGGGTGGAGATGGAATGGAAACCTCCTTCCTCTTGGGTGGCATGATTTCAAAATACTGATACATGCATCACATAAAAGATTCATCATAAAAGTGTCATGTGAACACAAAACACATCAATTATCCGTATCAGTTTCAGTGGATCATTCGCTCTTCTCATCTGTAGATACTTCAAATGAATCCACACTTTTCCAACTGTCGCGTTAACAGCTTCAACCTCAATATCTTCCCTATGCAAATGAATCATCTCATATTGGCTCAAATCCACAAACAAATTGAAGACATGTTGACTCTCTTGGTATGCTTCTTTAGTAAAGGGATCATCTTCCTCTTCGTTTTGTCCCTCTACCTCGGAGATAACATCATATATATATATATATATTGGTGAAAACTTTTTTACAACTCGCTATTTATTTCCTTACTCCGAATCATCTAAGTAAAATACTTGAAATACTTGAGAAGCCAAAACAAAATGATAATCATCATACTATTTTCTCTATGTATCAATACTCAAGAAATCTTTATCATCACGCACTCTCCACCAATGATTGCTTAATTCCCACCAATTATATTTAAACAAACATACCACAAACTACCCAAAATATTTCAAACCAAATATATCCACAAAAACCCCATAAAATAAATGTTCTCTCCCATGGCTTCCTTTGACTATGACACCAATATTTTGAGTTTTTCTGTAACAATTTACCTTAATAGCACTTTCAAACAAAAATATTCACCACAAGGCACCTATACCACAATTAGTAAATACTATAAAATTAATGGAATGGCCTTTCTCAAAATTACAAGAACAAATAATCAAGTAGAAGAGAACAATTCAAAAATCTTAACAAATAAAAGAGAAAAAATATTTTGACAACCCTTTCAATAGCACCTTCTCTCTCTATCACTCTCACTGATCTCACTTTCTATCTCTCGCTAGTTTGGTTTTGGAATTGCGCTGTGTGAGTGAGGTTTATGTGGTTCTAGATGTCTTATTTCTCATTTTCGAGTTCGAACATATTTAAATGATCGTTCGAATGCGAAATCGATGTAGGCGGGAAATTTCTCTCGCTTGGAACAATTCAATGAACAACTGTTCGAACGTCACTTACAAACCATTCGAACGTGTTTATATGTACCTCACTTGGCGGAAAATAATCCCGCCACTGCTTCTCAATGGTGCAAACATAGTTTGAGTGGTTTGAATGATGTCCATTTGAACACAGAATTATGCAGTGCAAACGGATAATTATACCGTTCAAACATAGAATTATTACGTTCGAACAGATATAATCTCTAATATATAGTATACTATATACTTAAATATTATATAGTATATTTACAGTTTATAGTATTTATATATAACACTATCAAGATTATATATAAAGTATAATCTATATAGTAAGTATATATATATATAATACCCAATTTATATTATACTTATATAGTATATAATAATATAATTATTATTATATAGTTTATAACTACTATATACTATTTATATATATAGTATACTACTTATATATACTATATAGTTCTATAACTACTATATACTATATACTATATATATAGTATATTTATATAATATATAAGAATAACTAATTAAATGTTTTTGGCCCTTTTAAACGTGATAAGTGTACGTTCGAATGGGTAAATTATTTTTAGAAGACGTTCGAACGTAAAAATACATGCTCGAATGCTATAGTGGGTATAACAGGTACGGGGATCAGACCTAGCACTGTTTGAACGTTTCCAATTTCCTCTCCGCCGCTCCCAACAAGAGAACTACCACACGCCGCCGTCAACGCCACCTTCAACCACCAATCTTGAACCCACAACAGGTATCTCATATAGCCTTCGATTTGATGTCATTTTACATGTAAATAGGTTAGTATTTTGGTATAAATGAAAATAGGTTTTGAATTTCTTTTTTCAAAACACCATTTGGCCACCATAGCTGGCTGAAAAAACAAGGTCGGGATGCCTCTATGCTCATTCCGACCTTGTATTGTTGTGATTTGTGGAAGAACGAAAGGAATCCACCGAGTTCTTTCGTTTTTAACAATAGCTGAGTCGACTCAGCCATTACTGAGCTCAACCCAGTTACCGTTTGATTGTCCATGAACCCGTTTGAATGTAAGTAAATGAAAGCATTTGATATGTGTACTTTACCTTTCAAACCAAAATGTGTATACCGTTCGAATGGTAAATTTTAAGTTTGAACAGATGGCAATATGCGTTTGAACATATAATGACACGTTCAAATGGTACATAGAATGTAACGCCCCATTCTTGGAGGTTTAGGGGGTTAACTCCTGTTATATGATAATCAACTTCAATAATACTAATATATTCTCCAAATCCAAATATATATTTCCAAGGACTCCAAATCAAACATAAATTCCTCTAATTTGATTTAACTACACATACTCATCTATAAGTTCCTCAATACAATAAACCAAATAAAATAGATCATCGGCCCCACATATCTAAAATAACATAATAAAATGAACCAGAGTTTACATAAGTGATCTCAATAACCCATCTAAATATACTGACATCCATCTACTAAATAAAATAAATCTCCCAACAGCAATAGTACCCTAAGGTACTCAGCTAATCTTGTCCACGCACTCATTTATTGAATCACAGCTGAACCATCAAAGTCATCTGAAATATTGTGAAGATAAATAGGTGAGTTAGCAATAACTCAGTAAGCAGAGAATATATACTAGTATGTAATTATGAGCATTTACAGAGTTCAGAATGCAAAACAAAACATTTACTATCAAAATGAAGAATCAGAACATTTGCTTTCAGAATATAGAATCAAAACATGTTATCAAAATATCAGAGTGAAACTTTTAGAATCATTCTTATTCAAAAATCCTTTGGCATATCATAATCTGAGACATCGTCTTCATATCATATCAGAGCAACACATCGGGATAGAGACCATGTTTAACCCCCATAGTAGGGTTATAAACTACTATTATACCAGTGGCAAGGTCGTATACTACTATTATACTCATGACAGGGCCGTATACCACTATTATATCCGTGGTAGGGCCTTATACCACTATTATACCCGTGGTAGAATCTTAACAGAACATATTAGAAATAAAACAAAATCAGATACAGATACAGAATCAGAAAATCATGTCAAAGGTTTTCAGATACCACATCATATCAAAACAGAGTACTGATCATTTCACGTATTCAAAAACAGATTCAAAACATCTTCACTTAATCAATGCAAAACTTTTCAGATCTCATATTCGCTCTTTTTCACAATTCAAAAAATGAATGCTAAAATAAGTTCATGTCTACACCAGTCATGACAGAAAATACTTCCATCTTATACAAATTTTTATGAGTGATGCAGATTACATGATTGAGGATGTTTTCACATTTCCTTTCAAAACATGCACATTTTCATAAATTGTGACGTTCAAACGGAATGTCCTTCAAACCGAAGTTATTCAATTGAACAAATAATCTAACCCGTTTGTAATTCTTCATCGTTCAAACATGTATATTTTACCGTTCTATTGAACTTTTGGGATGAAATGAAATTGTCCCAAAA